>NC_067115.1:30966377-31266377 GCF_021347895.1 Acanthochromis polyacanthus
AAGTAAGGCAATGTAAACATAACCCATTTTAACTAATACCTTGACAAGACAAACATTGAAAGTAAAACCATTATCAGGAGACTGCATTGTGAGAAATGCTAAAGAATGTGTAAGCAATAATAAGCAAAGGGTAGTTATTTGAAGGATCTAAAATATGAAACATCATTTATGAGTAATTCAACAATTGTGCTTGTTGCTGCATCAATTCCATATGAATCTTGATATCAATTTAGCTTTTGATGGTCTTCAGTGAGATATCTATAAGGATAGAAAGTAGTAAAATAAATAAATGTGTTGATTTCTTTTCAAGAGAAAACCTTTCTGGAGTGTTTTTTTTTCACGCCTCGTCTTTGATTATTTTATCATAATGTCTACGTTTTTACGACATGTTGAAAAACGATTTCTTGACATAGTATAGTAAGGCGTTTTTTGCGCGACATTCATGATGATTCTTTTTTCAAAGAAAACCTTTCTGGAGTGTTTTTTCACGCCCTGCTTTAACGTTATTATTCTCATATGCACGTTTTCACTGACATGGTTTGAAATCTGATTTTTTTTCGACAGATATAGTGGGGCGTTTTTTTTGCGGCCATAATTCATTGATGATTTTTTTTTTTTCAAAGAAACCTTTCTGAGTGGTTTTCACACCCTCGCTTTGGCATTATTTCATCATATGCACGTTTGACACATGTTTGAAAAGTCACATTTGGTATAGTGTTTATGGTTCTACTGAAAGCGCAGAAGGGAGATTTTAAAATTATAGAAGTGTGTTTATTGACAATATTTAGGGATTCACATGACATTAACTGTTGTGTTTCTCCGTATATCAGATCTCTGGCAGGTCAGGTGAAACCAGAATATATCAGCCATCAGTCTGATACGGAGGCAGAGCGATGTGTACACAAGCAGGCTGCAGCCGCACGCTGCTCTCTTCCTTACTATCTGTTCAAAACGACTCTCAGTGATATACTCAACACAAAATTCTACTTATACACGATTCGCTTTATCCTGAGAAGACCAAAGATCTCTGTGCTTCAAAGACATAGGATCACACCCGAGCTCTCTCTTCAGTGTGGGTGAGTTTAGACTTCAACAAAATGTTCAACCTTTGCTTCAAAGTATCCGGGGAGACAGTGTGTTACCTGTAATATGATGTGGGACTCCAGCGGACATCCACCGACTGTACATCATAGTGTACTGTCATTTTAGAAGTTTTTACTACCAGATGAGGGGAGCCACTATTTGTTGTTTATTTCAGAAGAGAATGGAGAAAAGCATTGAAATCTTTGGTGTTTAGCTCTTCTCTCTACAATTAAGCATTCTATGTTTCTGCTAATGCGACCACCACTGATGAAGAAGAACTGAATGAAATCAGTAATGATGAAACATCAACAACACATATATTTTTGTACTTAAGTCTCTGTTAAATGGTCTCTGAGAATCGTTTGCATTTTATTTTTGTGAAAAATCAATGGTCACACACCAGCCATGTGTCTGAACAACCATCACACATTCATATGTATCTGCATCATCTCCAGACCTTTCAAGCTCCTCTATGTCAGTGAGTCCTCTAGGTAGATAGTGCGTATGGGAAAGTTCAGTGACGTTTACTCACCTGTCAAGATGTGATGCTATAGCCAGAAGCTGAAACACTTTGATACAAGGGCGAAACTAAAAGTTCGCCTCAGGGATCAGGAGGAACTTATCATTTCACCTCCATTCACTCTGAGGACAGAGGATCTATGACTGCAGTCTGATGATCAGTCTGTGTCTTTTATTCAGGGATGTTCCTGTTGTAAGTAAACATAAGTCCATTAATTCCCCTTAAAAAATACATAAAAGCACTGTTGTTAGTTTCAGGCAAGTAGAAAGAATGTTAAGTTTGTAATGAACTTCGGTCACTTTTGAACTGGAGTGAAAGCACTTCAAAGGCACACTTGAAATAACTGATTTTCTGTCTCTCTTTGTCCGCTCCAGATGTCTTCCAAAGCTTCTCTCTGTGTACAGTAGAGTCCATCTGTTTAAATAGGTTGCGAGGGAACAGTTAGTGAATCTGATATCTGCAGCAGTTGATTCTACTCTCAGCACGCTACTGACACGATACAGGAGAATTGAAGACTACCATACTTTCATTCAGATCAGAACTTCAACCATTACTTGAACTTTAGAGCTGAAAACAGTGGGAATTATTACTGTGAAGCTTCAGAACAAAGAGGACGTCATGAACTCCACCGTATTATCTGAATGTTGCGTCAAAGTAAGTTGCGAGGATGACATAGAATCCCCACGATAAAGCATAAGCGTACTACTTTATTTTAATGCGCTAACGGTCCAGCAACTATAGGGGATTCGCTAAACATAACGTATAAGGAAAATGATTCACTCCTCTGAAGTTTCCTTCCTTATATTGCTGTTTATACATTCAAATCAGAAACTGGGTCTAGCAAGCAGCGCATGAACGCATATAACAAAACTCACACACCCCCATCAAATACACTTCTATTTGAAAGTACTTCTGTACTCTCCTGCGTTACCCGCGTTGAAGTCCTTCAAGAATTTTAGTGTTTGTGCTGATCACATATTTCACAGATTACATGGAAGTTTCCCAGCTGCTCGTATTGATTACTCGCTGTTTCTTCTTTGGCTTCATTCTTCTCTCCTTTCTCTGCTCATGGATTAGGTAAGCAGTTCATTTTCTCTGTGATGTATTAACTTTGAATCTTAAAGAAACTCTATGGGTCATTAATGAAAAATCCATCAGTGCCTCTCACCTGACCTCAGAGTCAGCTGACTTTAAGCTTTAGTATACCTAATGAAGTCAATGCATCCATCACTCATCAGACTTTACAAATGCAAATAACTTATTTTGCCAACCTATCCGCATATGACCCAAATGTGCTTTGTAAAAAGTTATTTCTCAAGTAAATTGATAATGCATCCATAGCATTACCAATACTGGTGGTGCAACAGAGTATTCAAGATACATCAAAGATGCCAGGAGGATGTACTTGGCAGTTCATCAATACAACACGTTTTACGTTTTTGAACAACACATATGTACAGCAACAAGCCTTCCTGACGGTGGGAGTAAGAGTAAAATTCCTTCAAAAAAAAAAAAAAGCCAACAAAACCTGCTGTGGTTTTGTAGTGATTTGACCAGTGTACTGTAAATATGCTGTGAACATGGACATATACACTGTGAAGTCTGCTGTGGTGATACATTATTCATTGCTTGTCTTATTTTTTTTTTCAAGAATGATCACTAGGTCTTCTTGAATTACAATACGAACCACAGGCATGGAGAGGACCAGACAGTCGAACTGAGGTGAAGAGAAAAAATGTGCTGTTCAGACTCCCTGTTACTCTGTAAAACCTGTTCAAAAGTTATTACCCTGGATTGGCTGTTGTTCATTCAATTGTTAATAAATCCTACTCCTTCTTCACATTTTTCTGTTCTCATGTCAAGATACATGACATCAGGTTAAGTTCCTGTCCAACAAGAGTGCATTACATTTTCTGTAACTCTGTAAGTGTAGATATTTCTTTTAAAGTCTCAGTTCAGCAAAGAATGCATAGAGTGACACATGCGTAGATGGAAACAGATGGTTTACTGTAGATCGCTTTTATATGTATTCATCAACAAGTTTCTTGTAAGAGGAAAGGAAGTTTGTAAACTTTAGCAATGTTTTTCACAGTAGGTAACAAGAACAAGTTCCTTCTTTGGACCACATACTGGTCAGGAAGAGAGAGTGTTCTTCATATGTGTGTTATATCAGAGTTTAGAGCTCAGGGTTCTTACTTTATTACAATTATACTTTTGTAAAAAAATCCATATTAGGACCACACACCTGTTCGTCGTGTCTGATTTCCAGTAACTTTCAGGTTTCGGTATCCTTAGAAGAATATCATTTTTGCTTCCTGCACTTGGATTTCATCTTGTAATTCCATCCGTCCATCCACTATCAATCCATCGCCTTATCCTCTGTGGGGTCGCAGGGGGGCTGGATTCTATCCCAGTTGACTTAGGTCAAAGGCAGCCACCTGGACAGGTCTCCAGTCCATCACAGGGTCACACAGACAGACAACCAAACACACCTTGTAATTCACTTTCATTAATCAACACCTGCTTCACTAAGTCTCTGATCTCCTTCACTTTGTTGGTGTATGCATCGAGGTTCTCCACAAACCTGTGACAGTTATGTTTCATAACAAACTGAATCTATGTCCTTCCTTGACCTGTCAGAGAAACAGGATGGAGCGTCACCACTCTTTACAGGATCAGTTGTTTATTTTTCTTGTGCTTTATCGCCACCAAGTGGAGCAGTCAGAACACTGCAAGAAATCATTGCAAGTTGAGTTCAAATTCAACCTTCACATTTAATGGAATTTACTCTTTAACTCACAGATGATGTCAGTTTAGTTCATCTGGTCAGACTTATATGACAACATCGAGGGAAATTTAGGAAATTTTACAAAGTAAAATTTTTTCAAAGAATTTATTCTGTGTATTCTCTGAAACTAAAGAGATCATGAGAAAAAAAGCTTTCAAACCATTTAGTCTTCATTTAAACCAGATAGTTAACTGTGAAGCAAATGACACTTTATTTTTTACACATGAATATTTCATTATATTCGTTATTATTATTCATTACATCTTATTGTGAATATAATATTTTCCCTTAATGGAAGAGCTAATGTAGCAGCTCAGCTGGTTCAGAAGCAGGTTTAGAAAGAGTTGTGGGATAAATCTATGACTGGATATTTAAATAAAGAGTCAGATTAAACTGAAAAGTCACATTTAAATTTAAAAGGATACAATTTGCAATCATTTTTCTTATGCCAGAAAAATGTATTGAAAACAAATCCAGTACAATGAACAGAAATCAGTTTGATGATATCTGTTGCAAATACAGTTTTGACACAAAGAACAGATACAAGTCAGCTACAGCTCTGTAGATATTTAAAAACTATACAATGAAGAATATTCACTCGACTCTCACGACCTCAGACATTTTCTTACAAAGCTACAGCACTAAATCCTAATACATCACATATCATTCTTAAATATGCAACAACATGCTCAATAAATAAATCTGAGGCTGGGACAGCCTGCAGCTAAAGTCAAAATCAGAAATTGGACTCCTCAAGCTAGTGAAGCTCTAAGGGACTGCTTTGAATCAACAGACTGGAATGTGCTCCTGGAACCAGATGAATAGAGTATGAACATTGACAGACAGGTTGATTGTTTTACTGAGTACATCAACTTCTGTAGAGACACAGTCATACCTGCAAAGACTGTTCACTGTTTCCCCAATAACAAACCCTGGATCACAAGCAACATAAAGGCAATCCTCAACCAGAAAAAACAAGCTTTTAGAGACGGTGACAAAGAACGGCTCAAAGAAGTACATGAGTTGAAGAGGAGACTGAAAGTGGCAAAGATGGAATACAAAAAGAAGATAGAGAGGAATTTTCAACTCAGCAACATCTGTGATGTGTAGAGAAGAATCAATACTATCTCTGGACACAACAATAACAAGAAAAAGGGAACCAATAGTGGGTGATGTAGAAAGAGCTGACAAACTCAACTTGTTCTTCAACAGATTTGACACTGTGGACACACCTACTTCCACTGCTACTCCTCCTTCTTCTCCTCAACATATGGAAATCCCCACTGTCGTTCATTCTTCTCCTTCTCCGTCTCCTACACATGTCTCCACAGCTGCAGCCACTTCCGTTCCACCACCTGTATCCGTCTCTGTCACAGAGACAGGGGTGATGTTGGAGCTTCAGAGACTTTGCTCTGGGAAGGCAGCTGGCCCAGATGGTGTATGTCCAAGACTGCTTAAAGACTGTGCTGCACAACTGTGTCAACCTCTCCACAGGATCTTCAACCTGAGTCTACAGTTGAGGCGGGTGCCTGCTCTATGGAAAACATCCTGTATTGTACCGGTACCAAAATCAAATGTCCGGCTGAACTAAATGACTACAGACCTATTGCTCTGACCTCACACATATAGAAAACTCTGGAGCGGCTGGTTTTACGTCTCCTGAGGCTTGACTTCAAAGACAAACTCGATTCCTTGCAGTTTGCATACAAAGAACACATTGGAGTGGATGATGCCATCCTCTTCATGCTTCACCATGTCCTGTCTCATCTGGAGGAACCTGGAGTTTATGTGAGAATCATGTTCTTTGATTTTTCAAATGCATTCAACTCCATCCAACCCACCATCCTCAAAGACAAGCTCACAGAGATGGGAGTGGATCCTTCCTGTGTTTCATGGATTACAGATTACCGGACAGGAAGGCCACAGTTTGTCAGGCTGGGGAACTGTGTTTCTGGGACATTACTGAATAGTACTGGGGCTCCACAAGGAACAGTCTTGGCTCCATTCCTGTTCTCTCTGTATACATCTGACTTCAAATACAGCACTGAGTCCTGCCACATTCACAAATACTCTGATGACACTGCTATCGTGGCATGTATCAGAAATGGACATGAAGCCGAATACAAGGATCTGATTAATGCCTTCAGTAACTGGAGTTACAAAAACTGCCTGCTACTCAACGCCTCAAAGACAAAGGAAATGATCATCAATTTCGACAGATCCAAACCCCCTTTTCAGGCAGTGAACACTTATGGCATGGACATCGAGGTGGTAACATCGTATAAATATTGAGGTGTCCCCCTTGATAATAAGTTGGACTGGTCAGAAACGTCATCTTCCTTAAGTTTGTCATCGTGTTCTGTCTCTTAATAGTAATTTTACATCCTTTTATGTTGATTTACCTGCAATTCTGTTGATTTTTTAATACTTTTTAGTGATTTTGAATTTTGATGTGATCATTTGCATTATTTTTTATCATTTTGTGTCACATTTCAGTCACTTTGCATTGATTTGTTTGCACTTAAGTCTGTTTATTCTCACTTTGGTTGTTGTCTGTCTCATTCTGGGATGTATAGTGTAATGGGCCTGTTCCCATTAGGTGCGTTCAATTATCTGTCCATGTACATTAGTGTACAGGATGTAGAGGAAAGAGGTGAGAACACATGCTGTAGTCTGTCTTTTAAATAGGTGAGAGAGGAATATAAACCACCTTTCGTCAAAATGACAGCTTCCAATCAGAAGCTGCCACGTCACAACTTTGACAGGTGGCCCCGCCCCCTTTTTAAACCGGAAGTCCCGCCTTACCACGTGCTCTTTTACAGGAAGTCCCGCCTTATGACGTGTTATTTTCACCACGTGATCTTTGTTTATTCCGGGAGACCCTTCCCCTCGGACGCCAAAGTCAGGTCTAAAGTGTCTCCCTAACCCTCAGCGGCTTATCTATTCGGTGCAGATGCGCCCCCCTCCCCCCCCCTCCCCCTCCCTCCCTCCCGGGTCCTAACAGTCAAAAGTATTTATCTGATCTGGAGCAGAAGCGTCCCTGTAAAACAAAAATTTCGGCGTTCTCATCCCTCCTATGACAGAGTTTTTAGCATTCTTTGACAGAGAAACCTGTGAAAATCAAAAATGTTTCTGTATTCTCTCTGTAATAGCGTTCTCTGAACCCCATGCTGCTCTCCGGTATGTCTTGTCGGCTCGCCGTCGTGACTGCTGTCTATGTGTGTGTGTGTATGTGAATGTGATCGCCTATCTCTCCCCTAAGCCCCTCCTTAATCACCACAGGGTTATCAGAGACGCAGGGGGAGAGAAGTGGAGAATGTTAAACAAAACATTTTTTTTTTTTTTACAGTCTGTTAATTCATAAACACAAGACACTCAACAAAAACTACCAAAAAAGAATAAAACTGCGCAGTTCATCAGTTGAAAATATACCGTTCGGATAAATAAAATCAGGCGATGTAACTGCTTGTTGAAATATACCGTACGGGTAAATAAAACTGAACAATGTAACTGTTTGAAATATATCATTAATAAAAACATGAACAGTTTGACTGTTTTAAAAATAATTCAATCAGAAAATAAGATCCGTCAGTCTTTTTTAAACGGAAAGTTTCAACAATGTAGAAAAACATATAGTTTGAAAAACTGTTTTAGTTTGTTAAACATTTTAAATGGAAACGTATGCAGATGAAAACTGATAGGGTGTGGGATGAACGATCTCAAAGTGTGAAAAAACCCTCCAGGGGTCGAAAGTCGCATCACACTTGTTTGTTTGAACAGATAAAGACGAGACGGTGTTTTTTTTCTCCAACATCCATTCAGCAACGCTGAATTTTACTCAAAGCTTCTGAAATTTAAAAAATATGGAAAACGGTACGTGGTTTATTCATCTCGTTTGCAATTTTTAGCATTATTTTTACACGCTTTTTTCTGATGATCTGTTGTTTCTAAAAAAAAAGCTGTGTTTTATAGGCGAGGAGATCAACTTTGACTTTCTTGAGGCCTGTGAGTATTTCTTCTTCTTCTTCTTCTTCTCCTTGTTGTTATTCCAATAATTATTCCTTGAATTAAACAATTTACTTAATCACTCAGTTTTTTTTCTTTTTTTGTTTTTTTAGTTACCGAGGAAGAACTACGAGAAATCGAACTTCACATTGAGAACGCAGCTAGAAACGAGGCATTTAGCAACCAAGAAATTTGGAGCGAACGTGGGTGGGATATAGAGGGCCAGGACGCAGCTACGTTGACACGACAAGTGATGCGGGATTTATCCAGCTTCAGAGCCGGGCAGTGGCAGACCGCGCCTGGTGTCTCCGGAGTTCGGGTTCTCTACACGCCGGGCGATTTTCACCTCCATCACGTTCCATCTCCCTTGACTCTACCCCCGCCGTCTCCTCTCTTCTCCATTGGATCAACACCTCCGACCTCCCCCGGTCCTCCAGCTCCTCCTCCTCCGTCTCCCGAGACCGAGGCAGAGGTGCCGGGTTCCACAGGTCCGGCACCGTGCCAGACCTTCGCCCCACCGCCAGCTCCCCTGATTGGGAGCAGCAGTACCAGCAGGACCGTTGCAATCCCGTCCCCCGAGACCGATGCGACGGTTCCGGGTTCCACCGGTTACACACCTCCTGTACCACCACCTCCAACACCACCACCAGCGGCAGCAGCAGCAGCAGCAGCAGCTCCCCTGATTGTGAGAAGCGGCAGGACCGTTGCAACCGCATACCCCGACACCGAGGCAACGGTGCCGGGTTCCACAGCTCCAGCAACGACCCGGACCTACGCCGCTCCGCTCGCACTCCCCCCACCACCTCCCTTGATCGGGAGAAGCATCAGGACCCCCGCCTCCCCGAGAGAGCCGCCACGGTGCCGGTCTCCAGCACCCCCTCTCCTCCGACACCAGGCCGGACCTACGCCGCTCCAGCGGCGGCGGCGCGTGCTCATCCCAGGATCCCGACAAATAGAACCGCCAGACGGAACGGTAAGCAGTCTGAATCGTTTGTGTTACAGGGTTAAAGTTTCATAACGATTCTAATTCTTTTTAAAAATGTGATTTTAATCATGCGTGTTTTTATTTTTATTCTCTCTCTCAGGCGCCGTAAGAGGCTCTTTCACCAGACATCGCAGGAGGAGAAGGGACCGCTATCTGCTTGATACCCTGAGAGACGAGTTGACCTGTGCGGTAAATGAACTTTTACGCGCAGGATCAGCATATTTTGCGGAGCTTACAAGAATGTAATTACATTCGAAGAGGATTTCTGTTTTTTCGCTGTTTCATGAGGTTTGTTTGGTTGTTTTCTTTTTTTGTTGTTGTTGTTGAGTTGAAAAAATATTGTAAAACAAATCCCAAAAAAAAAAAAAAAAAAAAATCTGACATTAAACCCAGAATGGCTGAAAGGGCGAGCGACCGATCTAATGAATTACCGACCTTAAACCCACAACCAAACGATTTTTACAATTTATTAAATAATGCCAGTGATGTAAACCCACCATCCGTCACAAGCGCTGATTTTCAAGAGTTGATACATTTTGTACAAGGGACTCGTTCGGATTTTGATAGTTTGCTAAATGTAGAGCCTGAAACCGATGCATCCGCTGAATTTCACAATTTAATAAATGACGTCAACCCAGAATTCGTCACAAGCGTGGATTTTGAAGATTTAATACATTTTGCAGACGGTAATCGCTCGGATTTTGATAGTTTGCTAAATGTAAACCATGAAATTTCACCTTCATCACCACCACCACCTTCACCTCCTGCTGATCTCTGTTCAAACCAAGCGGGGGGTCAAATTCTAAATACGGCCCAGCAGGAGCCTGACACTTCCCCAGCTCCAGCAGCCTGCAACGCTCTGAATGAAGTGCATAGAAATAGATTTAACAACGTAGAAATAAGACAGTTATTACAGTTTCCACCCCCTACGGGTGTACCGGATTACGGTTCATTTTATGGGGAAGTTATGGGGACCGCTCACGAATTGTTTCAACGGGTCTCTTCACACGCTAGACCTCAGGACAAAATTCAGTTGGAACTTAGGGGGGAGAGTCTGACCAGAAATGTCACCAGCGTTTTAACCAACGGCGGAGAGGATGAGAACCTTTCAGCATTTCAGACCCTCCTCGACAGTCTAGTACAGTCCAACATGTCTATTATGACCGACGCTACTCTGGAATTAGTGGTCCAGATCGTCCGTAACCCGAGGGGCGGCGGGAAGAGAGCCTTGGAAAAATTGTTGCACAGCGAAATCCTTAAAAAAAAGAAAAGGTTTCTGTACATAGTACAAAACTCTGACGACAACACGTGCTTTTCCGTCAATGTAGCTCATCTGCTGTTCCCCTCTCTCACCGACAGAGAGGCTGCCGGGAGAGGTAGAGAGATTCAAATCGCTGCCGGTTTAAACGATCAGAACCAAGTGACCTTTAGCGATCTGTCAAAATTTGAACAGTTGTTGGATTGTAAAATTGTGGTATTTTACAGAACGGAAGACACGCGCACTCTCTCAAAATTCCAAACAGGTTGCCCCCGAAAAAATAAAACACTCTATTTGTTTCTGCACCAGAATCATTATTACGGCATCAAAGATCTCAAGGGGTTTCTCGGCTCCAAGTACGCTTGTCACTACTGTTATTCGGGTTACGACAACGTGTTGAGTCATCACTGCCCCGCGCATTGTACAGTGTGTTTACACCCCGACTGTGTTCAGACAGAGTACAGAACCGTCCTGTGCTCAGACTGTAATCGCGTCTGTCGCTCCCAGAGCTGCTTAGTTAGACACAAGCAGCCTGTCCAGAGACGGCGGGCTCAAAAATCAGTCAGTCAGTGCCAGCTGTATAAACGGTGCGACAAATGCCTCAGATTGTATTACATCCCCGTGTCTGTTGAAATGAAACCTCACGTGTGTCAAGCTATAAAATGTAAAATCTGCGGCGAATCCACAGGGGACCCGTCGATCCCCCAAAACAGAAACACCCACCTGTGTTACATACAACCCGTTAAACCGTCCGAGGACCATTCAGAAAAAATAATATTTTACGATTTTGAAACGTTTACGGATGAACAAGGCGTCCACATTCCTTTTTTGGTCTGTGCTAAATCGCTACAGGGTCAGAGGTGGCACTCTGAAGGGGTGAATTGCGCCAAAGAGTTTGTGCTGAGCTTTAGGAGACCGATGTATCAGAAAGCCATCTTTGTAGCTCATAATTCTAAAGGTTTTGACAGCTATATAGTACTCCGAGCCATGGTGGAGCTGGGCCTTAAGCCCTCTCTCATTATGCACGGGAGCAAAATACTCTGTTTCACAGACCCTGACTACAACCAGCGATACATCGATTCCCTGAGTTTTCTCGCTATGCCTCTAGCTGCCATGCCTAAAGCTTTAGGTTTCCCTGACAAAAGCAAAGGTTTTTTCCCACACGCTTTTAGCTCTTTGAATCATTTAAATTACATCGGTCCTTACCCCCCTCCTCAGGATTACCACCCGGAGAGAATGAAGCCTGAAGCCAGGCGCGAATTCATGGAGTGGTACGAGACCGTGCGCGGAGGAATTTTCAATTTTAAACAGGAAGCTCTCTATTACTGCCAAAACGACGTAGATGTGCTGGCGGAGGGATGCACAATATTCAGAAACGGATACATAGAGGAAACAGGCGTGGATCCGTTCAGTTCTTGCACGATTGCCAGCGCTTGTATGAAAACATTTGCCTGTAACCATCTGCAGCCTAAAACCTTAGCCATACCGTCGCCAGATCATTACAGCCGACAATACAAAAGCTATTCACACGCCAGCATCCAGTGGCTGGAGTGGGTGTCTCGTGACCGAGGCGTCTTTATTCAGCACGCTTTGAACGCCGGTGAAAAGCGGTTGGGGCCGTATTTTGTGGACGGCTACTCAGAGGTCGGAGGTGATAAATATGTGTGGGAATTTCTGGGTTGTTTTTATCACGGCTGTCCCTCCTGTTTTCAGCCTCACGAGACCTGTTCTCTGACGGGGCGATCGTTTGGAGAGTTACACAGCGATACCGTGGCTAGATTAAACGCGTTAGAGACTAAAGAAGGGGTTAAAGTGGTGGTTATGAGAGAGCATAGCTGGGATGAAATGAAGAAATCAAATCCCTCCGTCAGGGCTTTCATGCAAGATTATCGAGCTCCTGAGCCCCTCCACCCCCGCCAGGCTCTGTACGGGGGCAGAACGTGCGCGGTCAGGCTCAGGTATTCAGCAGCAGCGAACGAGAACGTGGAATACGCTGATGTCACCTCACTCTATCCTTATGTCAACTGTAGCTTTCCCTACCCGCTAGGTCACCCTAAAATAATTCACACAGCTTTTAACAGCCCTCAGAGCTACTTTGGGTTCATCAGGGCTGTGGTCTACCCTCCCAGAGGGTTATTTTTCCCTGTTTTGCCTTACAGAACCGGCTCGGGTAAGCTGGTGTTTACACTCTGCCGCACCTGCGCAGAGCTAAACAATCAGCAGGGTGCTTGTAACCATGACGACGAGAGCCGCGCATTGACAGGTGTCTGGGTCACCCCCGAATTTAACAAAGCTTTGCAGATGGGTTATCGAGTGGTTAAGGTGACCGAGGTGTGGCATTTTGAGAACCGGGACGACTCTGTATTCGTAGGATACATACACACTTTTCTTAAGGGCAAACAGGAGGCTTCAGGATATCCTCCTGAAGCAAATGACAGCGCCAGCAGGCAGAGATACATCAGGGAGTATCACTCTCACCAGGGCATTCTGCTGGATGAGAATAAAATTCATCCTAACCCCGCTAAAAGACAAATCTCCAAATTGTGTCTCAACAGCTTCTGGGGGAAGTTTGCTCAGAGAAACAATCTGCGTCAGACGGCTCTGGTCACCGAACCAGAAGAATTTTTCAGCTACATGTTCTCTGAAAAATACAATGTAAATTACTTCTCTTTCCTCGATGACAGAACCGCTCTGGTTCAGTGGACCCACGGCGGTCGTTATATAGCCCCGCCTAACAAAAACGATAACGTTTTCATAGCTGCTTTTACCACAGCGTACGGACGATTAAAGCTTTACGAGTATTTAGAGGAGCTCCAGGGGAGAGTTTTGTACTTTGACACAGACAGCATAATTTATGTCACCAAACAGGGAGAGAACCGACTAAAATACGGAAATTATCTGGGGGACTTAACGGACGAGTTAGACGGTGACAGCATAGAAGAATTCGCAGCCGCGGGTCCTAAAAGTTATGCTTATCAAACCAGAAACCGTAAAAAAGTGGTGTTGAAGGTGAAAGGTATCACTCAAACTCGAGAATGCTCTGAAAAAGTAAGCTTTGACAGCGTGAGAGATCTGGTCGATGGCTTTGTCCAGCAGCAGCAGCAGCACCAGGTGCTGCAGCGGTCTCTGACCCCTCAGCAGCAGCTCCAGCGTTCAGAGGAAGGGGGGTTTATTGACACCCCGCAGCAGGGCATCGTTAGAGATAAAAACGGGTTTGTCCTAAAAAACTCTTCATTTAGCAAAAGGTTTAGGGTTGTGTATGACAAGAGACGGTTGCTGCCTAACGGTCAAACAGAGCCATTTGGGTTTTAATTTTTGTATTAATTTTTTTTTATACAAAATGTCGCAGGAAATAGATTTCGATCCTAGATTATGTATGCCTTTCTCAGCTATCATAGTCGGGCCTTCGGGCGCGGGAAAATCTTTCTTTGTGAAACAGATTCTCCAACACCCCAAACATGTTTTGAATCAAATGCCTGAGAATATTGTCTATGTGTACACCTCCTTTCAACCCATGTACGCTGAACTGCAGAGAACCAATAAAGAGATTAAATTCGTTGAAGGTCTGCCCGATTCTTTCGACGACGAGCATTTGTTTCCTCCTGATAAAAATCATTTAATAATATTGGATGATGTAATTTTTCAGGCCTGCGACCACCCCGAGGTGGCCAGAATTTTTACACAATATAGACACCACAGAAACATGAGCGTGATTTTAATGATGCAAAATATGTTTTTTCAGGGTAAACACAGTCGTACCATCAGTCTGAACAGTAATTACCTGGTTCTGTTTAAAAATCCACGAGACAAATTGCAGATAAGTCTGTTATCTCACCAAATATTCCCCGGACAAAAACGCTTTTTTCTAGAAAGTTTTGATGACGCTACCAAAGAACCCTTTGGGTATTTATTATTAGACTTGACGCCTAATTGCCCAGAAGTCTTTCGTTTGCGCGGTGGCGTACTACCTGATCAGTGGCCCGTGGTTTATCTGCCTAACAAGAAATAATTAATATGTCGGCGCGTATCAAAAGAAACGCATATTTGCTCAGACTACTTTCTAGAGCCCCTGCGCGCAAAAGACGAGCTATTCTCAAACGAAGCTCCTCGGATTTTATCCAAACTCTTTGCGAGGTCTCTTTAAACTTGTTAAAGGGTAACATACCTCTGTCTACCAGTCAATATAAAAAGCTCAAACGACAGAAAAAAATAATCAGACTGCTGGCTGATAAAAAGGTCGGTCTGAAACGCAAACGTGGGGCTCTGATCAAACAATCCGGTGGATTTCTGCTGCCTCTATTATCCACCGTTGTTCCACTATTTGGACAGCTTTTAGGCGGTCTGATTAATAAATAAAAATTAAAGATGACTCAGAAAGCCGGTCAAAAGATGTTTTTACTGACGCCACAGCAGATGAGTCGTCTGAATCAGGCCACCCATCCCCCAGAGTCGCCTACTATCAGACGAGCGGCTGAAAATGATTTGGATGTAAAAATGAGGGAAGTTTTAAATGAAACGGGGTTAAACCCGTATGAAAAAATAAAAAATACAATGCTCTGCTGCAAAGATACCTGACTCTCCTCAAACAAGGGGAGACGGAGATGGCTCGGCCCATCCCTCTGATTTTACATAATAATAATAATAATAATAATAATAAAGACTCTGAAGATGCTGAAAAAAAAATTACGACGGAGGATGAAACCACCGGGGAAGTGTTGCAAAGCCTTCCGCCCTGCGACCGTAAAAATGCAGCTTATATCCTCAAGAAACTGACCGAGAGCTCCAGCACCGGGTGGACACCCTCGGGGGAATTTGTTTATAACGGAAAGACTGTGAAAGGTTCGCATATAATAGACTTGATCAAGCACGCTTCGCTCTCTTACAAAAGAAAAAAAACATCAGGCGTAAAACCCGCTGGTTGGACGGATTTTTTAAATACTCTCAGAGCAGTCAACGTGCCTATATCAACCTTGGGTAATATTCACGCAAGAGAACAATACAGGAGGATGATAAATCAGGGAACGCGTGAAGAAGAAGAAGAAGAAACTGATGCTGAGGAGCGTTATTTTGAAAAAAGAGAAAAAACTCTGAGAAATAAAAAAAAGAACATATTGCTTTCTCCTAGATGGATCAGCTTAACGTGATAAGAAACAGATCGCTTTGTCATTATTGCTGTGTGATAATAAAAATGTTTATTGAACACATTTTCATGTTTACAGCCTTTTTTTTAAAAAAAATGTCACAAGACAATTCACTTTCAAACATTCAAAAGTAAAACAGACGATTGGATGAAAAAGTAAAAAGTAAGTAAAACATGTGACTTTATAACATATTTATCTGGGTGAAAAGAAAAACTATATGTTATAAAAATCTCTAAACATTTTTAAAGAGCAGGCACCGTGGTTAAAAGAGTCTGCACATTTCAGTCTCACGCAACGCTGATATTTCTGTACAAAACGGGTCACGGTCTCATCATTTTTTATCGGGTCATCCTCTCTATACAAAGACAAAACATTTTCAAAAGATAACCCCAGAGCTCTATGACATAAATAATAAACACAATGTTGACCACAGGCGGTAGACAGTACGTGCTGAAACTGTTTGTTATGGTACAATACAGTTTCTCCCCGCTGCTCTAAAAATTGTAAAATGTTTTTGGGATAGTGTACAAAATCCGGTGGGAAACCGAACGAATCAAAAAACGTATTCCTTCCGTCTTCTTCCAAAGTCAGAGCCAGCCAATGTTCGCCTGGTTTATCTTTAGGATGCGTGTTGACGACCACGTAAGCAGGGCGTCTGAAGCTTTCACCCAGGAAAGGCAGCTGGTCACAGGCCCACACTCCGCAAAATAACGACTCCCCCAGCAAATGACGCAGAAGACTTTCCAGCTGATGGTTGTTCATTTTTTTTTTTTTTTTAGTAATAATCCACCAACACTTGTCGTTTAGAATTGATTTCCAAAATCGATTCGTGACAGGCGTACACCACTAAAGTTACAGTGTGATTCAGTGGTTCTCTGAATCTCATTTCCAGTCTTAAATTACCGTTAAAAACGGGGGATAAGGCGTCTGAGTCTTCCCCCGCCGCATTCAGGTTGAAGACAAACAGTGTGTATCCTTGTTCAAATTCCTCTCTGTTGATGCTCAGAGGTAAATCTTTCAGATGTCTTCCTGTCGCTGAAAATATGTTGTAATATTCTCTGACCGAGGCACCTTGATTAAATTGCGGCTGAAACGCTTTTGCAGGCACCTGCCTCCCGTCCTGACACAGAGCGAGATATTCCACGTTGTTATGCGTGAAATTGAACGGGGATAAATCTCTTCTCCCCGTAAAAGCCTCGTGGTTCACCATGCCTAAAACGATGTATTTAGGCATCGTTCCCAAAAACAGATTCTGTTGATTAAAAACGCGAGAATTCTGAGGGATAGAATATGTTTTAAGATTCACCCGTGACAGAGGATAGAGCGCATTTCCTCTTTGTAACGCAGCTGCATGGCCAAGCTTCACAGCCGGTGCAACAGCTACTTTCTTGATAAACAAAGCAGCCCCCACTATCTGTAAACGGTAAGTGCTATCAGCTGCACACATGAGGCTGAAGGCGTCGCTGGCTCGGGTGAGCTTAATTCTCAAATCCACAGAGTTCAAAAGTAGCCTTTCGCTAAAAAATATGTCAGCGTGGATCGCTCCTAACAGATGAACCTCTCTCGAATTCACTGTGAATCTGGCTCGTTGATTTAATCCTGTGTTCGGCCCGTTATTGATAACGGTGGAGTCCATACCCCCGGCTGTATCTTTAAAAAAAAGCCCGGCGCTGAACTGAGTTTTTAAAGAACTTTCTGAATAGTTGAGCAGGGTTTCGATCATAGCCCTGTAGGGGTGCGTGGCGCTGGCCTGAGATATCAATCTATCCCCCAGGACCACGTCGCATTGACTGAAAATTGTGTTTAGGGGGTAATTGATCAGTCCCACCGGCGCGTCGTTCGCCAGGTTGCTCCCGTCGGCGTTAGTGATTTTAACTTTTAAGTGTAAAAGAGTGTCGTTCAAATCGATATAGCGCTCGGAATCTCCAGAGATGTAGAATTCTATAGGTCCAGCATCTGTAATAGCGGACAGAGGCAGCACCTCTGTATAGATTTTGTCTTCTATGGACATCTGCGTCATGGGAGCTGAAAACAGATCCAATTCGGCCATACTGCATTCGGCTGATTTGTGGTGTAAGAGAGCCATCTTTTTTTATTTTTTATTTTTAGTTTTTAAAAAAAAAAATGTATTTATTTATTTCAGTTTAAGAAAATATATCGGCGGAGCCGGCGCTCGACTTCCTCCCTTTAACAGCGCTCGCTCTGACTGATTTTTTCTTTCCAAGGCGGCTGCGTTTTTTAGACCGGGCTGTCGCCACGCGCTGACCCGGTGGCCTCTTTCTGGACCTTCTGGCCAGAACCATAATACCACCGGAGCCTTCTTGCACGTTCTCTCTCCTTCCTTTCACCGTATTAACGGCTTGGTTTAGCACATCAGACGCTATGTTTTTAGCTGCTGAAGCCAGGTGAGGTTTAGCTAAAGCGAAGCCTTTTTTCACCAGAGGCGAAACAAAGCGAAATAATTTTGAAAATATAGAACCGATTCCTCGCCCGTACATCACGGGCGAGCCGTAGAAACCCGGTAGAGCGCCCCCGACTTGATTTTCGTAATAACTCACAAAACGGTGAGGGTCGTATCTGTTTTGCATCATGGTTTCACAGAGGAGATGAAGCTTTTTTTCAAGGGTTTAAAATGCAGTTTGACGATGGATTTGCCAAAGGTGAAATTAACGGGTGTGTTTTGATCAGTTTTTAATTCAACGTGAATGGTTTCTATATGTGATTTAGCCACCGGTAGGTAGTAGGGCGGATTAAAATATTGCGTGACCACCTCTCCAAACGAGCCTTTTACATCTGCTATTCTCAGGAGAGGAGCGTATGTGTCACCCACTAACTGATGGCTTACCACATCGCTATAACAATAAAGATGATAAAAACCAGCCTTTATATCTGCTGGAAACGGAGCCATCCTCTCATTAAAAGTGAACCATTCGCCCGGTTTCATACCCACCATGTACGCCAAAGGGGGGTGGAAGCGCAGATGATACTGTCCACCGGCCTGAAATTCAAATCTTTTCTGAATAGCGCTAAAAACAAACTGCACGTCAGCGCTTATTTTTTTAAGAAAAGCGTTCATTTCTGCAGTAAATTGATTCACGCTCGAGTAGTATCCCCCTCTGATCTTCTGCCTGTGAATTTCGCTGTCAGGAGCTTGGAGCTTCCACTCAAAATACCCCTGTTCGATAGGAACATTAAACCAAGTATGAGGGTATGAGAGCTCCGTTAAAGCCACCTGCCACTCTCCATCGAGATCTAAAGGACGTGCTAAATCCACGTGGAAGCTGGAAATGGTGTTATTTTTAAATACATTTGCGCTGGCGTTGGAGGGAAGGGTGATGTAAAACCCTTCGTGGCTGAGCGGATTCATGCTCTGTCGTAGGAGGGATGAGAAACGCCGGGTGGTGACGTGAGCGGAGCTCCTTGCAGTAGTAACAAAAACGGGGTGAAATCTGTCTTTTTATACATTTTTTAACTCCGACGCTCGCACCCAGGTGTTAAATTTCACGGGCCAATTCTTCCAACGCACTAACACCTGTTTCTCCCCTCCGAGAATTCGCTCGTCTAAAACCCGCTCTACTTGATAGAGCTTACCCGGAGCCTGCTTTACTTTCTGCATCTCGGCTTCGTAAAAAGTACCCGTTATAGGTTCGCCGTCATAATCTTTGAGTTTGTACACCGGTGGCATGCGAGGTATGCATTCAGACACGGTGAAAACCTCGTCGGTATAACTCTGCTCGTATTTTTTATCAAACACACCTCTCAGTTTGGATATTCTCACCAGATCCCCCTGTTTAAAATTCATCTTTAACTCATCTTTGTATCGTAGAGGGAAAGAACCGTACAGGTTTTGAAAAACTCGAGAGGTATTTTCAGCGTTCACCTGCATGGGGCTCATTTTAATACTGCTGTGATAACTTCTGTTGTAGCTCTTCACCAGATCCTGCAACACTTCCAGGTATCTGCGAGTGTTTTTAGCCGTAAAATACCGCCACATTCTACTTTTCAGAGTGCGGTTAAATCTCTCCACCACCGAGGCTTTTAGATCGCTGCCCGTAGCAAAATGTATTATGCCGTGTTTCTTCATCAACGCTTGAAAACGCTTGTTAAAAAATTCTTTTCCCGCGTCCGTTTGCAGCTTTTCAGGGATCTCAGAGTCTTTAAAAATGGATTCAAAAGCCCTCACGACCTCCACGGCTGTTTTTTTCTTTAAAGCTCTAACGTAGGCTTTTTTGGAAAATACATCTATCACGGTCAAGAGATAATTATACCCGTCGTTTTGTTTTGATAGGGCCTGCATGTCACACAAATCCGCTTGAAATTGATTCAGAGGTCTCGGCACAAACACTTTGTTTCTGGGGAAATGTATTCTAGCTGTTTTATGCAGAGTATAAGTGTCCTGTTCGGACAAGAAATCTTTAATTTTTCTCACATTTAGTTTTTTCCCCGTTTCCTCCTGAACGCCTCGGCGGAGTCTGTCGACACCTCCGAAGCTGGCGGGATGAGAGGGTGCATAATACAGCTTTTTCATCAAGCGCCTATCTGACATGATGCTCCCAGGGTTCTCTAAAACTTTATGGTAAAAGAATTGGTAAATGCAGGGTTTTTAAAAATAAAGATTCGTTATTTTCACGCTTTAGATAACATTGACACACTTTAAAAATAAAGAATAAAGATTTGTTATTTTTTCTCACTTTTAGATTTTTATTGACGAGCAACAAAATAGTGAAACATTTTTATAAAAGCAGAATACAGAAAGCTGTTCACACAAAACCCGCTCAAACTATTCAAACACAAAGCAATTTTAGAAAGCAGAAACTAGAAAATATTCAAGCAAAAACATTTTTAAAAATTATATTTAGAAGACAAATACTAAGAGCTATTCAAGCAAAAACATTTTATTTAATTTTTCAAATAAAGCAGAATCCTAAAAAACTGTTCACACAAAACCCGCTCAAACTATTCAAACACAAAGCAATTTTAGAAAGCAAAATAGTAGAAAATATTTAAGCAAAAACATTTTTAAAAAATGTATATATTTTTAGAAGACAAATACTAAGAGCTATTCAAGCAAAAACATTTTTTAAATTTTTAAAAATAAAGCTGAATACTAAAACTATTTGCACAAAGCAGGTTCAAACTATTCAAACACAAAGCAATTTTAGAAAGCAAAATAGTAGAAAATATTTAAGCAAAAACATTTTTAGAAGACAAATACTAAGAGCTATTCAAGCAAAAACATTTTTTAAATTTTTAAAATAAAGCTGAATACTAAAACTATTCGCACAAAACACCTTCAAACTATTCTAGATAATAAAAAGTTACCCCGTTATGGTAGATAACGCTGATTTCAGCAGAGAACCTCCGCGCGCTGTGTCGCGGATGACATCATGCAGCTTTCGGAATTCAAACAAGGTGTTTACGGGTGAGTGGTTCTGTACGCAGAAAGCACAAACATCTACAAATAAAGCGTACAGTGTAAACAGATGGCTCACATGAAAAGAATGGATTTCTTTAACAATTTTCTCAAATGCATAAGACACAGAGTGATTACGGACCAGCTGCACTGTATCCTGTACAATCTCGCCCCACTGCAGCGGCTCAGCGTGAAGTCGCACCGTGTTGAGCAGTTTTTCCAACTGAACAGTTTCAGAGTCTTTGTGCACGGGTGTTTCGCCGTTCGTTCGGTTTCTAATCACTCGATCCAAAACATCGATTAAGCGACATATGACAAGCTGGTCTTGTACATAGGTATATAACTTAAAACAGTAGTTTCCCTTTTTTTTAAAAATTTTCTCTTTGTTTTCTGATAAATATAAAAGAAGCTAATTCATATACCTCCACCCCGTAAAAAAAAACACGGGGATCACACTTTATTTTCAAAAAACTCCACAGCGTCGCACAGAACTTTAATTCGCCCCACCTCACCTTTGGTCAATCTGAAGAAAAGATTACTGAGTCTCTCATCGATGCGCCTGGTGAATTTCATCTCGTGTAGGAAGGCTTCGCAAAGACCGTAAACTCGGTGGTCGGAGACATGGAGAGAGCGTTTCTCCAAAGCTCTCTGGATAGCAGGGATAAAACGATGGGTCCAAAGTCTCTTGTTCAGCTCTTCAAAGTGCGTCTGGTAAAAAAAGTCCGGTAAATCGGTCAGACACTCATGCTGGATTTGGCTCGGGTGATTCACCTGACAACCGTAACAGATTTCTTCACGGTATTTAGTCAGAACGCAGCTCAGCAGATGGCTCGCCACAGATTTCACTGTATTCATCAGAATGTCTGCTATCGGGCCGTCCGTTTGGTCGGATGTCGATGGAAACACTTTCTGGAAACACACTAAACCGCTGTGCGAGGAAGGGTGGGCCTCGTCCTCCGAGCTCTCAGAGGAGGAAGGCGAAGTAGCTAGTTTCTCGTCCTGGGATGCCTCCGAAGAAGAAGGCGAGGGTAACGGTGAAGCAGCCCCGGGGTCACCCTGGCACGCCTCAGCTGATGAAGGTTGCGGCAGCAGGGAAACACTCCCGGTTTCACTGAGGCACGTCTCCGCTGAAGAAGTTAGCGAGTACTGGGAAGCTGCAGCAGCAGCGCCGGTCTCACCCACCCAGGTCTCTGCGAAAGATGATAGAGGATACGGGGTAGCAGCTCTGGGCTCAACCGGCCAAGTCTCAGCGAAAGAAGGTAACGGGCCCGGGGAAGCGTCAGTTTCCCCGTCCTGACTCAGGCACGTCTCCGCAGACGAAGACAGCTGTTGCGTGGAAGCGGCTTCGGGCTCCAGCAGGGAGGTCTCGAGGGAAGACGGCAGCGGTGAATCAGGACAGCTCTCCTCCAGCTCCTGGCTAAACAGCAGGGGGGAAAGCGGTGGTGTTTCGAAAGGAAGAGACATGCTCGGTTTTTAAGTTTTTTTCAAAGTCTGACACAAGCTCGTGAAAAACGCTATCTTTAAATTACAGAGGTAGGCAGGCGGACGCAGGGGGGTGCGATGACACTGGTCTTTTTTTTTTTTTTTTTTTGGGGGGGGGGGGGGGAGGGGTCTAGAACTGGAGTCTTTTTTTCACTACCACGACAGCTGTCGAGGAGCGACTGGATTCAAAGAGATTTGAAATAGTCGAGCCATATTCCTTAACCATCTCAAACCAGGTTTCAACGGGGAGACGTAAAATTGTCTGAAATACGCCGCACTCTGTGTTGAAGTATTCCAGCACGAATTCGTCCTGATCCTCCGCTGACGTATGTTGACGACTGGCTCGGTAAAACCAACGGCCTGAGGGAGAGCTTTTTGTCTCCCACACCAGACTGACCAGAACTTGACCCGGTCTGTGGTTCATCGCTGTTCCATCTTCGTTGCGGAGAGGTCTTATCTCCAGATGACCGCGGCCTAACAATGCGAGCATAGTCCAGTCTGTAGAAGTCAGCGCCGGTTTAAGAGTCAGAGAATTGTAACTTTCTCCTTCCTCTATTTGGTAAAAACCCACTTCGTGACCAGTGTAGTTGAAGTCGTACCCCCATGCACCCCCGTTCTTCAACCCCCATTTCTGATGAAGAGAGCCGATAGGGGGGTTCTGAAACCGGGACATGTACTGAACGCGTTTCTTTGGAGCTCCCCATCCTTGGTAGAAAATTGTCACCGGTACCTCGCTGACCAGGACGGGTTCCTTAACACTATTAGGGGTATCGGGATTTTCTGAATTATCAGGTCCTCCGCAATCCATGCTTCTCTCCATATTTTTTTCCCAGAGTTGTTGTTTTGTTTACACAGACACCCACACACTGATCACCACTTCTCCCCCTGCGTCTCTGATAACCCTGTGGTGATTAAGGAGGGGCTTAGGGGAGAGATAGGCGATCACATTCACATACACACACACACACATAGACAGCAGTCACGACGGTGAGCCGACAAGACATACCGGAGAGCAGCATGGGGTTCAGAGAACGCTATTACAGAGAGAATACAGAAACATTTTTGATTTTCACAGGTTTCTCTGTCAAAGAATGCTAAAAAACTCTGTCATAGGAGGGATGAGAACGACGAATTTTTGTTTTACAGGGACGCTTCTGCTCCAGATCAGATAAATACTTTTGACTGTTAGGACCCGGGAGGGAGGGAGGGGGAGGGGGGGGAGGGGGGCGCATCTGCACCGAATAGATAAGCCGCTGAGGGTTAGGGAGACACTTTAGACCTGACTTTGGCGTCCGAGGGGAAGGGTCTCCCGGAATAAACAAAGATCACGTGGTGAAAATAACACGTCATAAGGCGGGACTTCCTGTAAAATAACACGTAGTAAGGCGGGACTTCCGGTTTAAAAGGGGGCGGGGCCACCTGTCAAAGTTGTGACGTGGCAGCTTCTGATTGGAAGCTGTCAATTTTGACGAAAGGTGGTTTATATTCCTCTCTCATGGTGTCTAATCAGCATCTTGATATGGCACACCTGTGAGGTGGGATGGATTATCTCAGCAAAGAAGAAGTGCTCACTATCACAGATTTAGACAGATTTGTGAACAATATTTGAGAAAAATGGTGATATTGTGTATGTGGGAAAAGTTTTAGATCTTTGAGTTGATCTCATAAAAAATGGGAGCAAAAACAAAAGTGTTGTGTTTATATTTTTTGCTGAGTGTAGTTATTACAGTAGTTCACCGACTGATCAACCTGCCTAAAATACTGTTAAGTTGTGTGATTTGCAATTTACTGTGAACATATCCTCAAGATTTCTGTGAACTGCATGTTTTGTAAGAAAAACCCTAAATTTGTGAATCAACAAGTAACTATAGCTGTCAGATACAGTGCTAAGAAAAAGTATTTACCCCCTTCTTGAATTCTTATTTGTTGGAATATTTCCCCCGCTTAAACATTTCAGATCATCAAACAAATTTAAACATTAGACATTAGACAAAGATAGTCAAAGTTTAAAAAAAGGACTATCCAAACCTACCTGGCCCTGTGTGAAAAAGTAATTGCCCCCCTTGTTCAATCATGAATTAACTGTGGCTAATCACGTTTTGTAAAGGAAGTTAAATTTCACTGACCACACCCAAACCTGATTACCTCCAGACCTGTTCAATCAAGAAATCACTTCAATAGAACCTGTCTGACTAAACAAAATCAGTCAAAAGATCTAAAAAAAAAAACTGCAACAAAATGATCCAAAGAAGTTCAAAAAAAGATGGGAACTAAAGTCACATCTATCAGTCTGGAAAGAGTTACAAAGACATTTCTAAAGCTTTAGAACCGCAGTGAGAACCATTATCTACAAATGGACAAAACATGGAACAGTGGCGAACTTTCCTAGGAGTGGACCAACGATCAAAATTACCCCAAGATCACAGCGACCATTCATCCAGGAGGTCACAGAGGAACCCAGGACAACATCTAAAGAACTGCAGGCCTCCTTTGTCTCAGTGAAGGTCAGTGTTCATGACTCAACAATAAGGAAGAGACTGGACAGAAATGGATCCAGTTCTAAGTCAAAACCACTGCTGACCAAACATCTGAATGTTTCCCAAGAGAGAATATTCTACGGACTGACGAGATGAAAGCTGAACTTTTTGGAAGGTGTGTGTCTCATTACATCTGGATAAAGAAAATCATAGCAACAATCAGACATGGTGGTGGTAGTGTGGTGGTCTTGGGCTGCTTTGGACGACTTGCTGTGATTGATGGAACCATGAATTCTGCTCTCTACCAGAAAATCCTGAAGGAGAACATTTGGCCATCAGTTCATGACTCAACCTGAAGCACAATTGGGTTCTACAGCAGGACAACGATCCAAAACACACCAGTAAGTCAACGCTGAACGCATTAAAAAAGACGAAATGAAGGTTTAGGAGTGGCCTAGTCAAAGTCTAGATTTGAATCTGATTTAAATCCTGTGGCATGACCTTTAAAAGGCTGTTCATGGTGGAAAACCCTCCAGTGTTGCTGAATTAAAACAATTTTGCAAAGAAGAGTGAACCAAAATATCTCCACAGAGATGTGAAAGACTCATTGCCAGTTATAGAAAACACTTGATTTGATTTGAGCTGCTGAGAGGTCCGTGGGTCCGTGTATATTTTGGTAATTGGATTTTCCGTTCTAAAGCAGGTATTGAAAAACAAAAAACGAATGGTTATTTGATTTTCGTTTTCAAAGGCAAAAATTAAAATTGAAATACAAGGCGTTTTTCCTTTTCACGATCAAAAATGGATATATGAATTTTAAAAAATGCTTTGATTTTCATTTTTGATTTACAAAAACAAAAAATAAAATAAGTAAGAGACAGAAACAAAATAGGTCCGTGTATCATCCGATCATTACAGTATTCCATTCAACCTGGCAAACGAGAAACAAAATAACGACTTGATATTTCGTTTTCCTGTTTTTTGTATGACCAAAAATTGAGGGATTGGTGTTTGATTTCCTTTGTCCAACCCAAAACAGAACAAATAATAAACAGGAAAACCAAAACAAAATAATAACTCTAATTTAGCTATTATTGGTACCCATTTCCCAGTGTGCTTTACTGCCATTATCTGCTTCTCTAACATATATTAGTGTGTGTGTGTTTACAGTGTTTGCAAAATACCTGTCTACAGTCGAGCTTAATATCAGAATATTCTATTACTGTTAATCCCGCTATGAATATTAAAATACGCCAAACCATTTGTCCTGTATCATAGCTACATGTATGACGTTTGCAGCAAAAAATAAATAAAAATAAAAAAACGCATGAAAATCAGTGTAATATTCAGAGTTCAGATGGATTAAATGCGCTGTCAAACAGCGCTGAGTGGAGCGGGTGACCGGACCAAGAGGGCGGCTGTATTTCTCGCTGCACAGCACCCCGAGCGGCGTCTACTCTGTTGCGCGAGCAAAGCACACTGGGAAATGGGTACCAATAATAGCTAAATTAGAGTTATTATTTCGTTTTGGTTTTCCTGTTTATTATTTGTTCTGTTTTGGGTTGGACAACGGAAATCAAACACCAATCCCTCAATTTTTGGTCATACAAAAAAACAGGAAAACGAAATATCGAGTCGTTATTTTGTTTTTCGTTTGCCAGGTTGAATGGAATACTGGAATGATCGGATGATACACGAACCGAAATAGGACAAGGTACGTTTTATCAGTTTGTTTCCTGGCTATAAAAGACACAAGCAGAAACAAAAAATCAATCCGTTTTTTCATTTCCTGGCAGAAACAAAAAATCAAGCCGTTTTTTTCATTTTTTCCAAAACAAAAAAACAGGACACGGTTCGTTTTTTCGTTTTTTCGTTTTCACCCCCAAAATGAAAATACGACTCTATATTTCGTTTCATTGGTAGGCGAGGCTTCGGAGCCCGCCGGTGCGGTGCCCATCACAATAAAGCTCCCGAAATAATAACTCTAATTTAGCTATTATTGGTACCCATTTCCCAACGTGCTTTGCTCACGAAACGCCGCTCGGGGTGCTGCGCAGCAAGAAATACGGCCGCCGTCTTGGTCTGGTCAGCCGCTCCACTCAGCGCTGTTTGACAGCGCATTTAATCCATCTGAACTCTGAATATTAAACTGATTTTCACGCGTTTTTTATTTTTATTTTTTTGCTACAAACGTCATACATGTAGCTATGATTAGTGGTGTAGTCTACGTGATACGCAGGTATACACCCCACCACTTGAAAATTTTCCAAATTTCTGTATACCCACTTAAAAATGCGCAAAGACACGTATAGACCTTTTCGCAGTGACGTCAGAGTCGGGGACACGTGACCATACCTTCCTTAGCAACGCACGCCGCCATTTTAAGAGGGGGCAACAAAGTCATTAGCAACCATGATTTGACCGCCGAAGCCACGCGGTTTTGACCCGGAGAAAAACGTCTGGTGATTATTTCGGAAATCTTGAGCCAAAAGCCAAGCTACGGTATAAAGAAAAAATAGAACTGGTTGGTTTGCTGTCATGTCCGTACCAAATTCCTCTGGTTTCATGGGAAAACGACCCTACTACGTGTCCAGATCTTCATTGGCACTCCATTTACGAGTACCTTATCAACAGCCCAGGCATCCACACAATGGAGAAGATGAAGACTTATAAAAGCCTGGACTCATACGTTTTCTTTGAGGTATGCTTATATTTATACGTTTTTGTGCATACAGGTCAATGTCAGAATGATAAATGCTTTGTAAGATACGGCTACACCAGCTCCGCTATGCTAAGCTAATGTTAAGCTAACGGGGTGAGCCATTACACCTTTTAATATCAAGTGGAAGTAGTGTATGTATATTAGTTAGATGTGCATTATCAAAACTAAGAGTCAGATACCTGTAAATGAGCTCTACCCACACTAGGCCCAAGGGTATGAGGTGCTAACAATAATGAGGACAATGCTGCTGATTACAGCATAGTAGTTAGCAGAACGAAAGGGAGGAGAGAAGGTTTAAAAATAGCAGTGTGAGTAGAAAGACCCCTGACTTTTTGTGGGAAGCACAGCTAGCACTAGCCTAAGTTAAGTAGCTAGCCCTCAACATTTCAGATAATTATAGACATCATAAGCTGCAGTCAATTCCAGCCACTTTTAGTACAAAAAAATCAGTAATATTCTATTTGTAAATAAAAATATATACAGGGAAATACAGGGAATATTGGACGTGCATCGCGAGGTGCATTTCCTTGAAAACGACCTATTCGTGGATTATATACCGACTTCAAGACATGTTTTGGACAAAATAGTTTACTGGCTTGTTTCGTCTGGATGTCCAAGGTTGGATTATGGCCGTTTTTTGTGGAATATTTTCATCAGTGTGTAATAATGAACCCGGAAATGTGAGTCGCGCTGTGTGCGTTGAAGCCGTGTACAGAGAAAGGATGGATGGATATTCGTTTTTGTCGGACAAATGTGTTTATATTACCCGCTGTGGTAATCACATCTGAAAGTGGTTTATATCGGCAGATTCATGAGAATCTCAGCTTTCCATCGGCGTATAGTGTTTGTATAATCGTGTTTGCAGTTTCAGACATTTAGCAAATTGCTTATGCAGATTTCAAAGTGTACCGCGGGCGGGACACTGAAGCGCAACGGGTTAAGCTTATTAATTAATAATTTCAGAAAATCAGTTAAGGGTTAATAATTGCATGAAACACAACATACCATTGACGAAATGCTGACTGCAAACATAGGACCATTTTGACTGTGGGCTCCATGTGGTTCCATTATTGTTAATCCGCCTCAATGCTTTGAGCCATAAAGTCCTTTTCTGGCCCTTTTCAGTCGTAATCCTGTAAAAGGAAATGTTCTTGTTGCTCCATGACTGAGAACTACAGCCAAAAACAGCGCAGGTTTTGGGCATATCTGCTTTTGGTCGTTCAAATCGGGAGGGAAACGTGGGAAAGTAATGGTCGTCAAGGCAAAGCATACCCCTCTTAAAATGGCGGAATCGCGTTGCTAGGGCCGGTCACCGGCGGTGACGTTCGATGATGACGTTTCGGAAAAAGGTCTATACCCAGGGGTGTAAACACGCAGGTATACGCCTTGTACCCACTAGAAAAGGTCCCGAATTTCCATATAACCACTTAAAAATGTGCAAACACATGTATTAGTATGTTTTTTTGACATAACGTTCACTTTTCTCTGTGTCAGGAAGCGGTGAAGCTGTGTGGGACAGGGGAAGGTGTCTGGCTGAGAACAGGGCACACTAAAAGGCCGACCGCGGTCCGGTTCCGGACCCAGACGCCGTCTATATGGGTGTAAATTTGACAGGTCGCTTCTATTTTACCGGTGCAGCTTTCCAGTGTTTATCATTGGTCTATCAGCTCAGAAACGCACAGACCAATTATGTACGAGTTCAGGCATCCCACGTGACGCTACTCAGCCAATGACATCGCTGAATGACATCACAGCTCTGCCTTCAAAAAGCAGCTGAGAGATGAGGGACAGAGAGGACAGTAGTGATGGAAGTTCGGCTCTTTTTTAGAGAGCTTTTGGCACTGCTTCTGTTACGGGGGTAGTGGGGACTGGGGTTATTGTTTGTGTTGATATTTTTCTTTTCTGTATTTGTTGCATGTTTTGGGATTTATATTGTTGGTGTTTTGATTATATTGCATGTTTACTTTATTATTATAAGAATTTTCTATTGAGTTTTGAGTTTCCCACTACCCGTAAACGCCTCTGATGAGGCAATAGGCTGCACCTGTTTGGGTTCTCCCTTCCTTCTACAGGAGCCAATGGTAGCGGGGCTGGAGGCGCCGGCGGCTGGTGGAGAGAACTATTTAGGAGTCAGTGGAGGAAAACAAGAGAGAGCCTTCCGGGATAAGCACTACAGAGGGTGGCCCAGCGGAGAGGGACGACGCGGAGGACAGAGGCAGACGGTGACGCCGATAGAGAAAGCCGGAGAGGAAACCATAGCGCTACGACGTGACATACTCCCAGCGGCAGGGCAATTAAGCTCTGTGTGGCGGGTGAGTATCCTTCGGGGACTCTGTAGTAGCGTTTTGGTGTGTGCACGTTATCGTGGTTGTGGCTTTGAGAGAAAGAGACTTCCGTACTGGCAGTGGATCTGTGTCTTTTAGGTGGTTTCCCCCCGGACACGAGCCAGGCTTAGGAGGAAGGTGGACGGATAACGTGACGGCCGAATTGAGTGCCCCGCGTCCCACGGCCCCCGAGACGATTTGGCTGGTGGATTTTAATGAGGGATTTTACCTTTTAAGCGGATTTTAACGAAGGACTGAGGTGACGTCGGATTGTTTCCCCTGCTGGCTGCAGGCCCGAGGAGTGTAACGTAGGAGTTTAACCTGTATTGTATGAGAAGAAATTCATCTTGTAATTAAATGATTGTTTGCCACCGGCATCTGGTTTTCTCGCCCTCTGTGTAATACTGTTGCTGACAAGGTGCTCCACCCGATCATTAAGAACCTAGTGCAAAACCTTAACAATATTAATAATCTGGTCATTCTCTCCTTTAAATCCAAAAGAAACCCACTCGGCGGGTGACACTTCCAAAGAAAAGCCGGTTCTTTCGGCTCCCAAACGGCTCCTAATTTATTATTCTTTGTAGCCTCATGTTTTTGCCTAACCTGGCAAATATGAATCGTTTGTATTTCGACAAACTCTTTCATTCAGTGTTTTTATGAGAAGCCTTATTGACTCATTTTGTACATTTGCTCTGTTAAAAAACAGGCATTCTTGCTTTTGTTTATTATTTCAACCAAACTTTTTTGCACAAAAAACAAATGAACAAAACTCCGCACATGAACCCACAGAAACAGAACCAGACTCAGTGTTCAAACAGTATAAATGTCCTCAGAGCAGGCTGACATTCAGAAAAATCAGAAGCCTGAGCTTGGATGGGCTGATACATTTCTTCTTTCAGTGAATATCTGCCGTGTTTTTGAGAAGATTCTCTCAGATGGAAGAAGTTGTCTCTCCTCCATCACCTTCACCAGGTGGGGCAGACTGAGGCCTTGTCCTGCCTCCAACTCAGTGGGTCGTCTGCTGGTTGGATGAGGGCTTCCTCGAGATATGATCCTCCATTACAACATCAGCTGTAGGATTTCTCCTGTACCTCTTCCATCAAAGAGGCTCCACACAGCAGAAGTTTGAGGTTCCTCCTCCACTTGGTCCTCTAATGGTGGAGGTGTCAGACTGCTGCTCTTATTCTCTGAAGTGTCTCAACAGCTCTGTCACGACATGAGTCTAGAACTTCTAATGATCCAACATCAGTCAGTGGAGAAAAAATAAGAAAAAGAAAGCAAAGCTAAATGAAACTATTTCAGTGTTTTAATAAGCCTGTTGCTTGTCCTGTGAATACTGCCACTTTAGGGAACACTACAGCTGGAGCTAAGGTTAAAGTTTAGGAAAGGGAGCCTGATGAAGAGGAAACATCAGGTCTACCTGATGGCAGGAGGAGGAGCTGCTGACGCTATAATGTCTATAAGTATCTAATTGGTAGTTTGAAATAAAGGAGCTGCTGCTGTGTGTGTGTGCGCGTGTGGACGTGTGAGTGCACGCGCACATATATGAGAACCTGACCTGGCTTTGGTTTATGAGGTTGTAGTATACCCAGTAGAAAAAACTAGACTACACCACTGGTTATGACTGTCATTACTGTGTACACGACTTGCTTTGATTTAGAGTTAGGGGAAGTGCAGTGGGGGCAGGCAATACAATGAAAGTCAGTCTATGAATGCCAGCGCAGGAGCTTTATTGTGATGGGCAGGAGCTTTATTGTGCACTGGCAGGCTCCGAAGCCCCGCCCACCAATGAAACGAAATATTGAGTCGTATTTTCATTTTGGGGGTGAAAACGAAAAAACGAAAAAACCAACCGTTTCCTCTTTTTTTGTTTTTTGTTCAAAACGAAAAAACGAAAAAACGGCTTGTTTTTTTGTTTCTGCTTGTGTCTTTTATAGCCGGGAATCAAATGGATAAAACGTACCTTGTCCGAAATACGACCCGTTTTTCATTTTCTGAGACCGGAAGTGGTCATCAGCAAGGGTGGAGCCGTGATTGATCAGACTGATTCAGAGCCGAGGACTGTCCCGCCCACATTTATCGGCTTCTGCTGTTTATGGACGCTGCTACCGCTGCTGCTAACAACGTTAGCTTCCAAAAGTGGAGATACACTCTACAGGTAAGTGTTAAAGTCAACTTTGTAACTAGTTGCACTCTTCTCTACTTCTGGACAATATCACATATAAAGCAGTGAAGTTACTGTAAGTTACCATCAGACTGTAACCTCTGATATAAACATGTTCTAACATCGTGTTTTAAAGTCGTTCTGTAAATCTCAATTTATGTTTCCTAACTTTGTGTTTACACTGAGGCTAATCCCGGTTAGTCAGTGTTATCTATTAGGTGTAGCAAAGTGTCCTGAAGGTCACAGCTGATCAATCATAATAGATCAGTCATAAGGGAAACTGCTGTTTCGAGGTGCAGTTCACTAATGATCAGCAGACAGAAATTAATCTATGTTAACGTTCCTCCACAGAACTCTGTTACTGATGAATTTTAATCTCTCAGTTCAATGAATGAAGAACAATTCAGTTCTGAGTTCATATCTCTGTTCTTTGCTTCAGACATTTTTTTCTCTACAACAGTGTACGGTCAGATAACTGTGTGGAGCTCATGTTAACGCTAATGATACATTAGAATAAAAATAATAAACTTTATTGTCCATCTAAGGCAGTAAAATACTCTTTGGCCTCAACCAGGAAAACAAACATTTCTATAAGATTAGAAAGTAGGACAAAATACAACACTGTTGCGTTTCATTCATACACTGATGTGTTCATTCTGATATTTAAAGTTCCAGCAGTTGGACTGAAAGAACCTTGGAGATCTTCTTCTCACTGTCCGTGTCTTTTCCTTCCAGCCTTGGTCTGGATCATTGGGAACATCTGATCTGATGGACTGAGAGCTCCAGAGAACATGAACATCCAGCTGTGGTTGTCTGAAGAGTCTTATCTCTTTCATCACTGTGAGGAAGAGCAGCACTGATGTTCTCCTCATGCTTCCATTAAGAACAATAATGCTGCAGATTCAGCTCCTCTCTTCATAATACAACTTGTCTTGTGACTGTTCAGTTTTTACACTTCACTGTCAGCAACACATTATTTCGTCCATTTATTACGTGTTTACACATCTTTACAGTTCACAATTGTTAAATAATGCAGTTTTTAAATGTGCAATGAAGGAAATAATGAAGCTCTTGACCTGAATATGTTGATGTTTTAATGCTACCTTTCTGTTAAAAATAACATGGACTTTTTATATTGTACAGGGTTTCTGCAGATATCAGTCAGTCAAATTTAATGCTTTTTAATGCAATTTTAATGCCATACTGTAAAAATTTTAATGCCACGACCATGAACTCAAATTACACGGGTTTGTTTTTTTTTGTAAAAGATGATTTTTATATGAAAACCCTACATTTGACTATTTCTGAATCTGGGAACCACCCCTGAACACCAACGGGCTGCAGTCATTCTCTGAAATCCACGTTTTTCAGCCATTTTTGCTGGAATTTGTGTTTCCCCATTTCCCAGGCTGGTCCAGTCTGCCGGCCACTTTAAGAACATGCAGTTTTTAGAAATTGTACCCAACCGGCTGGATCTCAATGCTTCGGCATGTTTATGCAGATGCACATACCTGACAAATCGCAGTCTATAAATATATTATTGTCAAATATTTTCTTGAAAACTGCAGAACGAAATTTTAATGCCACCAAGAATCAAATTCAATGATTTTTAATGCCATTTAAGGCCTTAATTTTTGCAAAATCAACTTAAAGCTGCTGTCCGGAGTTTCCGTTTGTTTTCAATTTATGTATCATTGTTTAACAAAGCTTAAATGTGTTAGCCTAGTTCGATACTATAATATAAAGTTAGTATAACGCGATATGAAAATTTATTCATGAGCTCCGCCTTCCTCTCATAGACCCCCATGTTATTCCAAAAAGCGCCGGTCGCTGCCGACCAATCAAGTTCGAGCTTCAGCTTTGTCATGCTGTCAATCAACGGTTACGCGCACAGCAAGCAAGCCCATGCAGAGGTGGGCGAGCTACGCACTACGCAACCGCGCGCACATTTGTTTTGCTTGTGGAGGAGAGAGCATCAGGGATCAGCAACTTCCAGAAAAGTTACCAATCCCACGGCTTGTCAGGCCAAGAGACTGCAGGACGTTTTTTGGCTCGGGGTGCTCGCGTCGCTCCCCGACCACGGCCTCCATAGCCCGCCTGACGGCTTCGTTTAGATGCCCGACCTCTGGAGGAAGATGTTGGGGCGTCTGGGACATACTCTTCGTCAGAGGAGTCATGCAATTCTGAACTCTAAATAGAAATAAATAAACAATGTAACACATATACACGCGTAAATGCACTAAGTTTGATAAACAACGTCGAGAGGGATACACGAGTGTGATCACATATTGAAACTTTACTCGTTCGTCCTAGCAGATTCATGTTATTTTGGTATTGGGAGAAGTTAGACTCAATACAGAATTCTAACGTAATTCCTTTATTATTTACTAAATGTACTAAATGTAGAAGAGGGGAAAACAGCAAAACAGGCGAGATGCTGCAGCACTCCAGGCACTCCTGTCAGGTACTGCGCGCGTGCACAAATAAAGGGGCGAAATCAGAGGGATGGAGGGACCAACAGTGTTTTGGGAGACGCTGCGATTCAAACTCCGGACAGCAGCTTTAATGACTATTAATGCCCTGAAGAAACCCTGTTGTATTTCTGCTACAGCAGCAGAGATGAAGTTAAAGGTGATAAATAGAATCTGTGAATACTAAGAACAGAGAATAATAAACTGCTGAAAGAGTTGGTCTGTCCTTCTGTCAGTGAAAGTTAAACAGGAAGTGGTTCACTGAGGATGTCGTCCATTCAGTCTCCTTCACAACCAGATGAGGTTTTCCTTCTGTTGGCTTCACTCAGAAGGTCCTCATGTAACACTTCTGGAGTAGTTACAGTATACTAGGACCAATGCTAGGTTCGACTACTGGAGCAGCGATAGAGGTCAGGTGCATTAATAACCACAGACCAGAGGATAAGTTTAAATTGCCGGTTTATTATTTTAGTGACAGACAGAAAACAGACAGTTGACATAAAAATTCAATATCACTTTACAAAAGAAAAGAAATATTTTCCCTTTTAATTCAAATGATTTAGTTTTTTTTTCCTTTTTTAGATTTAAACCTATTATTTGGCTTAAAAAGGATATTTTTCCAACCTAGGTTACTGTTTCTATTGATTTCAAATTTCCTCCTTTAATCTGTTTGAGTTAACTCAGTGTTTTTCTCAATAAAGTCTAGTTCTTTAGTTCAAGAGATATCGTTGAAAGTTTGATTAAACTCCCTTTATAGTGTCAACCATTACTTGTTTTGTTGTTTGTTCCAAACAAAAACATTTACAGCTCCAGTAATACCATCTCAGCATTAAAACATATGGTTGATCCACACACACAAAAAAAATAGAAAATGCACAAACTCAAAATAATCCAGCAAAAGGCTGAATAACCTGTATTTCACAAGTAAATGTCTTTATCCTTATAACTGTACATCCTTTGATTGTCCCGAATGGTTAATCCAATGTCTGTGAGAATCCACTGCAGTTTGGCAGAGAGATATGGATCGATCCTACCAGTTCTTGATGAAACCGCACAACGTCCAGTAGAAGGCGCTTGCTTCTGGGTGATGCACAGTTCAAGGAGTCCCTGGGCGGCTCGCCATCTTGTATCACACACGTGGAATCCAACTCCCGTATTAGCTCAGAATTTCCAGTCCAAACCTTAATGGCCTACCATAACAACCAAACAGCATACATGAACAATTCAAATACTACATCTGGTAGCTTCAAAATACAATAAAAATCTGTTTTTTCAGCTTACTTGGTACTTCATAAGCTGGCACATTCGCCATCATCGGCGGTAAAAAAAACTGGGTCACGAGAAAGTAAACTACAGGCCTGCGGCTCCGTTTAAACATCAAATTTACCGTGTGTATTCGGCATTTCAACATAAAACAACAAATCAGCTACCTTAGCTTTCCATTTCAATGAAATGAGTAATGCATTATGACAAAACATTCTTCGCATGAAATAAAATACAATTTTTTCACTCATCAAGTCCCGTTCAGCAATGTATAAAACGTCACCAAGTGTCAGACCGGTAAAAAACATAAATAACTCCCTCAGAGTACAAAAAACAACTTTGAATAGACTTTTTACTCATTTCTTTCTCTATTTTCTTCTGTTTAAGCAGCAGCTCTGCATAGACTATCTGCCACTGTTGCCAACTCCTCAGTAAGGAAAGTCGCTGTTGGCTGTCCTAAAAGTCGCTAGAAGTCGCTAAATGACGTCATCGCCTAATTTGCATATTTCCCAGTTTGCATGTAATTGTAAACGTTTTAGGAGAGAGGAATAACATTGTGAAAGAGACCAAAAAGTGAATATAAAATACCCAAAATATGTTTTTGTACTAGAGGCTAAATGCTGTGGTTTATTTTAGCATGACAGTGAAGAAAGATTTTCGTTTATATGGCTCCGTAAGTCTGGATGGGATCTGTAGTGACTGCGCATGCGCGATTCATCTGCCGTCTGGCCGCGGAGTGATGTGGGTCTCCCCCTCCCCTCACTGAGACTGCTGCGGGTTACTGGACTGACAGCCTGTGTTCTGGGAGGGGGAGAAGCTCACAGCAGCACCTGCTGCTTGTTGAGGACAGTAACTGCAGAATGAGCCGAGTTTTCCTATCAGAGTCTCCAAAACGGCAGAAAAAGTCGCTAGATTTGTCGCTTGTCGCTTTTGACCAAAAAAAGTCGCTAGGAGCTTTGAAAAGTCGCTAGATTTTGCGAGAAAGTCGCTAAGTTGGCAACACTGCTATCTGCACATCTCCCTCCTTCAGAAGCAGGAAAAGACAAAACAACCCGTTTGGCTGTGGCAAGTCACATGAGTCGCGCTGCAACGCAACTCTTCAAAATAAGAGTCTAAACACATTTTTAACTGTTTTGTAAAAATAAAAATAAAAGTAACATGAATTTACACGTTTTAAATCCTAAATCGTCATGAAATATAGCATTGCTGACAATCATAATGATTATTTTTTTACCATGTTAATCTATTTATTGTCTATTTATCACTTGTCACTTATTTATTTATTTATCACACTTACAATGTATTTCTTATTGGCTGTTTTTATTAACAGGCTTTTATTTAGTGATGCTTTGTAACCCGGGGTTACACTCACAGTGAACATGAGACACCTGAGATGAAGAGAGATGTCACAGTATCAGCATCAACAGCAGAGGTTCATTTTAAAGTATCCCTGGAAAGATTTCCTATTTAATATAGTTTTCCAAGCACTGAACGACAGAAAGACCTGTAGTCACTTTAGCTTTAGGAGAGGATTTTATTATCCAGCTTATCTGTGCTGCAATTTAAATGTATTAACTGTAGTGTTCATCATTATTTTGGACATTTTCTGGGAGGTTATTTTTCTAATCTGCACTAAGATGTACTCCAACATGTGAATCAGTCATTAAACAATGTTAACGACTAGAGAGTAAATTTACTGTTTTCTCCGTTTTAACTTCAGAGACTCAGCAGATATTTAGGACTACTGACAACACAGAACCTTAACCTTACTGTTTGAATCACATTTAGGTTTTCTAAACGTTACATTAATGTGAACCAGCGTCTCCACACAGTTTTATTAACTAAATGTACCACATTACACTAACACAACATACTTTAGCTGTTTCCATAAAACACAATGCAAACATCGTTAGCTTAATGCTACATTAGGTTTAATCAAGCTACGACTGAGCAGCTCGCTCGGTTAGCATCACTAATTTATATTAAAGCTAATATTTACTGGATGCTAACTCTCTTCTCTGGTCCAGTAGGGGCAATACACAAAGAAATAAACTCCACCAACATCTGGACTGCATGGCACACATTATATCTGACACGAAAGTTGCATATGAAGTGCATTAAAAGCAGTACCGATAAGAAAATAAACATTTAGCCTACTTACCAAACTTTCAGTGTCTGCTGGTAGAATCAGCCGAAGGTAGCAAAATGGTTAAAACAAGCCAACAGGCAGGAAAAGTGTCTATGGAAAAGGTTCTGCTTCTTCACCGATAAACCACCAGTGACCATATCAGAATTAATCTAATCCAGGAGAGCAGAGTCTCGGCTACATCAGTGTTGCCAGGTGGTAAATGTAGGATTATCATACCAGAGACATAAAATTATTGTATTTTGAGAGAAATTATCGTACACCCGTCATAATCAAACTAAACAAGTCTATTGATGCGCTATAGTCAATCTAGTGTTGAATAGCGTCTAACAGGCACTCATGGCTTTGCGTCAGTACGGAATGGATCAAAGAACGTCTCTGAATGGATTCATCAGCAGCCCCACAGTTGCGTTAGGCTAATGTGTCCCCCATAAACAATGACGAGTGGGAACTAATGAGCCAAATCATGAGCCCTGGAGGCCACCCAATGTTAGGAAATAGACATAGCACCAGGTTTAACCCTTTAAGCTGCAGTCAATTCCAGCCATTTTCAGTACAAAACAATCGCTAATATTGTATTTGTAAATAAAAAATATGACGAGAAATACAGGGAATATTGGATGCGCATCGCGAGGTGCATTTCCTTGAAAAGGACCGATTCGTGGATTATATACCGACTTCAGGACATGTTTTGGACAAAGTATTTTACTGGCTTGTGTCGTCTGGATGTCCAAGGTTGGATTATGGCCGTTTTTTGTGGAATATTTTCATCTGTGTGTAATAATGAACCCGGAAATGTGAGTTGCGCTGTGTGCGTTGAAGCCGTGTATAGAGAACGGATGGATGGATATTCGTTGTTTGTCGGACAAATGTGTTTATATTACCCGCTGTGGTAATCACATCTGAAAGTGGTTTATACCGGCGGATTCATGAGAATCTAAGCTTTCCATCGGCGTATAGTGTTTATATAATCGCGTTTGCAGCCTTCGGACATTCTTTAAATTCCTATGCAAATTAGTAAGTGTACCGCCGGCGGTACACTGAAGTTTAACGGGGTAAATAGTATTCATGATAACTGACAAGGAAATAGAAAATGTTTTTTGGATTTGCTGTGGTTTTTTAACACAGTTATTTCGGCCACCAGCTCTGTCTTGCAGCACCGGCAAAAAGCTTTGCTTTCCAAGCCTGCAACAGGTCTCAACCACCCGGCAAATTGGCTCTCCCACTCTTTTCTATAAGTTTGTAGGCGATGCTGCTTACTTCGACTCTGTCCCGCCCCCGCCGTTTTCTTAGCCTCTCCTTCTCCTCCTTCTCCTCCAGGTTCTCTCATTTTCTTTTCCGCGCTTCACTTCTTCCAGACCAGGTCGGCTCTGTTTCTTCTTCTTTTCTTTTTTTCATTTCCTCACTCATGGGGCGGGCGCAGCGGACTATTCAGCCAATCATTACCGTTGTTCTGAGGCAAGCTCACATTTAGAAAAGCACGATTGGCTTGAAACTTGTCACATGGAAAGAGATGCCTTCAGGGTTCACAAAAAAAAATCCGACAGACAGTTGCGACAGGCTGATTACAACCGATTACAACCACACTTTCACGGAATGGTCAAATTATCGTATATTTGGCCTTTTTGGGGTTATTGATCGTACATCGTACAGAGGGCAAAATTATCGTACAAATACGATAATTATCGTACACCTGGCAACACTGGGCTACATCTTCCAGACTGTCAGTCATTCCAGACAAACTGTCAATCAGGTTACCACGCCCCCTTGCATCGCAAAACTTAATAAATAAAAAAATCGATATTGATTTATTTTAAGATCGGCCACTTGATCTTTCATTTTGACCATGAAAACTAACAAAAAAACCCATTTATTTACAGTCTATGCACCGTACTCTGTTTGGCTCCACCCTTGCTGATGACCACTTCCGGTCTCAGAAAACGAAAAAACGGACCTTTTATCGTTTCTGTCTCTTACTTATTTTATTTTTTGTTATCGTAAATAAAAAATCAAAATCAAATCATTTTTTAAAATTCGTATATCCCTTTTTGATTGTGAAAAGGAAAAACGCTTTGTACACACGTGGACAAAATTGTTGGTACCCCTCAGTTAAAGAAGGAAAAACCCACAATTCTCACTGAAATCACTTGAAACTCACAAAAGTAACAATAAATAAAAATGTATTGAAAATTAAATAATCAAAAACAGCCATTACTTTTGAATTGTTGATTAACATAATTATTTAAAAAAACAAACTAACGAAACAGGCCTGGACAAAAATGATGGTACCTCTATAAAAGATTGAAAACTATTTGACCAGAGTGACATGATTAACTCAGGTGTGTCATTTAATTGACATCACAGGTGTTTCCAAACTCATAATCAGTCAGTCTGCCTATTTAAAGGGAGACAAGTAGTCACCCTGCTGTTTGGTGAAAAGGTGTGTACCACACTGAACATGGACAACAGAAAGCGAAGGAGAGAATTGTCCCAGGACATCCGAAAAAAAATTATAGACAAACATCTTAAAGGTAAAGGCTATAAGACCATCTCTAAACAGCTTGAAGTTCCTGTGACAACAGTGGCTCATATTATTCAGAAGTTCAAGACCCACAGGACAGTAGCCAACCTCCCTGGACGTGGCCGCAAGAGGAAAATTGATGACAAATTGAAGAGACGGATCGTTGGAATTGTATCCAAAGAGCCCAGAGCAACCTCCAAAGAAATTAAAGGTGAACTCCAAGGCCAAGGTACATCAGTGTCAGATCGCACCATTCGTCGTTGTTTGAGCCAAAGTGGACTTCATGGGAGACGACCAAGGAGGACACCACTGCTGAAAAAAATTCATAAAAAAGCCAGACTGGAATTTGCAAAAATGCATGTTGACAAGCCACAAAGCTTCTGGGAGAATGTCCTTTGGACAGATGAGACCAAACTGGAGCTTTTTGGTAAGGCACATCAACTCTATGTTCATAGACTCAAAAACCAAGCATACGAAGAAAAGAACACTGTCCCTACGGTGAAACATGGAGGAGGCTCAGTAATGTTTTGGGGCTGCTTTGCTGCATCTGGCACAGGGTGTCTTGAAAGTGTCCAAGGTACGATGAAATCTGAAGACTATCAAGGCATTCTGGAGAGAAATGTGCTGCCTAGTGTCAGAAAGCTTGGTCTCAGTCGCAGGTCATGGGTCTTCCAACAGGACAACGATCCAAAACACACAGCCAAAAACACCCAAGAATGGCTGAGAGAAAAGCGTTGGACTATTCTAAAGTGGCCTTCTATGAGCCCAGATCTGAATCCCATTGAACATATGTGGAAGGAGCTGAAACATGCCATTTGGAGAAGACACCCATCAAACCTGAGACAATTGGAGCTGTTTGCTCATGAGGAGTGGGCCAAAATACCTGTTGACAGCTGCAGAACGCTCATTGACAAATACAGAAATCGTTTAATTGCAGTGATTGCCTCAAAAGGTTGTGCAACAAAATATTAAGTTATGGGTACCATCATTTTTGACCAGCCCTATTTCATTAGTTTGTTTTTTTAAATAATTATGTTAATCAACAATTCAAAAGTGATGGCTGATTTTGATTATTTAATTTTCAATAAATTTTTATTTATTGTTACTTTTGTGAGTTTCAAGTGATTTCAGTGAGAATTGTGGGTTTTTCCTTCTTTAACTGAGGGGTACCAACAATTTTGTCCACGTGTGTATTTCAATTTAAATTTTTGCCTTTGAAAACGAAAATCAAATAACCACTCGTTTTTTGTTTTTCAATACCTGCTTTAGAACGGAAAATCCAATTACCAAAATATACAAGGAGTGGCCCGACATGTTATTAGCTTTAGGGGGCAATTGTTTTTACACTCAGGGCAGGTAGTGTTAAATTTTTTTTCTCTTAAATAAAATCATCATTTAAAAACTGTCTTTTGCATTTACTGGGGTTATCTTTGTCTGATATTTACATTTGTTTGATGATCTTAAACATTAAGGAAATTAGAATTTGAGAAGAGGGTAAATACTTTTTCACGGCACTGTAAATGCAGTCAAGAAAAAAGTACATTTCTCTCTCAACTGTAGTAGAGAAGCAGCATTACAACAATCAAGTATCTAAGATTTATACTGAAGCATGAAACATTCCACCATTACACCACCATACAGGAAGCATTTAATACCAGAAACAGCTCTGCTTTCCTCTGAAACCTTTGATTTCAAGAAAGAAAAATTAGTGTCTGCAGAGTTTGTACCACAATGCAAAACATCAACTCAGCTGTATATACTTGCTAAAAAATAACCTCTTCAGAAAGTGTTGTAAATGCCTGCAAGTATAAATGTACATTACCTGGTACGCAGAGAAGGAAGACAACAAATCCACTCGCTGCTGCTGCTAAACTCATAGCTGCTCTTCTTGACTCTGTTAAATCGCATCAACAGGATCTCAAACACAACAGAAATCTGACTTGTCAGTTTGTCACAGTAAACATTTCTTGACTGAAAAGTGGAGGGCGTGTTCCTTGAAGAGAATTTCTACTGTGAATGGAAACCTTTTCTTGATCAGAGGTAGAGGTGTTAAACGCAGACTTCCTTCCTCTAGATTATTAATGTGCATGAAACCACAGACAGGCAGTAAATCCCCAAGCTGAAATGAAGAAATGATTCTTACCGATGCTTTGCATGCATGGACCTCTTCAAAACACCACCGTTCAAAAGTTTGGGGTCACTCAGACAATTTCATATTTTCCATGAAAACTCACACTTTTATTCATGTGCTAACATAACTGCACAAGGGTTTTCTAATCATCAGTTATCCTTTCAACACCATTAGCTAACACAATGTAGCATTAGAACACAGTGATGGTTGCTGGAAATGTTCCTCTGTACCCCTATGGAGATATTCCATTAAAAATCAGCCGTTAGAATAGTCATTTACCACATTAACAATGTCTAGACTGTATTTCTGATTCATTTAATATTATCTTCATTGAAAAAAAAGCTTTTCTTTCAAAAACAAGAACATTTCTAAGTGACCCTAAACTCTTGAACAGTAGTGTACATGAATTAAAGTTGTTCTATTTAAAGTTGATATTATTAGTCAAAGTTGCTCTATAGTAGCTGAAGTTTAAAAGGCCACAGATTTACTTATTTATAGTCCCAGCATTAATCTGTATGATGATTAGATTTTTTTTGTAAATACAGCAAATTCTTTTGGGTGGACGGTGTGAACTAAAAGTGACAGATTTGTTTAAATCTTTCTTTTTATAAGTTCTCCTCTAGTTAGTTAAATGTTTGTTTAAACCAAATGTCCAATAATGTCAAATGGTGTTGAAAGGATAATTGTCATGACCCCTCCTCATTCCCTGCCTTTCTCTCTCCTTGTGTTTATTTATCCCTGTCTGTCATCTGTCTCTCTCTCCTGTTTCTCTGCTCCCTGCATTCATGATGAGAAGTTCGGCTCTTTCGGCTCCCAAATGGCTCCTGATTTATTATTGTTTGTAGCCTCATATTTTAGCCTAATCTGGTAAATATAAATGATTTGTGTATTGATAAACTCTTTTTGTGAGAAGCCTCATAATTGCCTCATTTTGTGCATTTGTTCTGTTACAAAAGCAGCATTCTTACTTTTTAAAAAATATTTTATTCAAACTTTTTTACACAAAAATAAATAAATGAACAAAACTCTGCACATAAACCCACAGAACAGAAACAGAACCAAACTTTGTGTTCAAACTGTATAAATGTCCTCAGTGCAGGTTGGCATTCAGAAAAATCAGATGTCTGAGTTTGGATGGGAAGATACGATTTCTTCTTTTGGTGTCTGCCCTGTTTTGAGAAGATTCCTATGGTGGCCGATAGGGGCCAATGATCTGCAACTTTCCAAAACGCATCAGTTCAGGAAAACAGCTTCAAGTACAGAAACGATGCAAAATCACAAACTCAAACACAGGTCTAAACGAGGTACAAAAGAGGATCATGGTGCAAATGAAATAACGCGCTGAAAAAACAAAACAAAATGCGCTGCTGAAAGAGGAACGATGCAAAGGAGAAAACGATCTCCAAACCAAAAAACGATCTGCAAATCAAGTAATGATTCCAAAACAAGAAACGATCTCCAAAAGAAAGAAATGATCCGGGTCCGTGTATCATCCGATCATTCCAGTATTCCATTCAACCTGGCAAACGAAAAACAAAATAATGACTCGATATTTCGTTTTCCTGTTTTTTTGTATGACCAAAAATTGAGGGATTGGTGTTTGATTTCCGTTGTCCAACCCAAAACAGAACAAATAATAAACAGGAAAACCAAAACGAAATAATAACTCTAATTTAGCTATTATTGGTACCCATTTCCCAGTGTGCTTTGCTCGCGCAACAGAGTAGACGCCGCTCGGGGTGCTGCGCAGCGAGAAATACAGCCGCCCTCTTGGTCCGGTCACCCGCTCCACTCAGCGCTGTTTGACAGCGCATTTAATCCACCTGAACTCTGAATATTACACTGATTTTCACGCGTTTTTTTATTTTTATTTATTTTTTGCTGCAAACGTCATACATGTAGCTATGATACAGGACAAATGGTTCGGCGTATTTTAATATTCATAGCGGGATTAACAGTAATAGAATATTCTGATATTAAGCTCGACCGCAGACAGGTATTTTGCAAACACTGTAAACACACACACACTAATATATGTTAGAGAAGCAGATAATGGCAGTAAAGTCAATTATTTTAATAATTTGAAGAGACAATATATCATTACGCTATATATATATATATATATATATATATATATATATATATATATGGCATGCCGTTTAGGAAATTATATATATAATGAAAGTCGATATATATATAATGAAACTTGATATATATATAATGAAAGTCGATATATATATAATGAAAGTCGATATATATATAATGAAACTTGATATATATATAATGAAACTTGATATATATATATATAATGAAAGTCGATATATATATAATGAAAGTCGATATATATATAATGAAACTTGATATATATATAATGAAACTTGATATATATATATATAATGAAAGTCGATATATATATAATGAAAGTCGATATATATATAATGAAACTTGATATATATATAATGAAACTTGATATATATATAATGAAAGTCGATATATATATATAATGAAAGTCGATATATATATAATGAAACTTGATATATATATATAATGAAAGTCGATATATATAATGAAAGTCGATATATATATATAATGAAAGTCGATATATATATAATGAAACTTGATATATATATAATGAAAGTCGATATTATATATAATGAAAGTCGATATATATATAATGAAACTTGATATATATATATAATGAAAGTCGATATATATATAATGAAACTTGATATATATATAATGAAAGTTGATATATATATAATGAAAGTAGATATATATATAATGAAACTTGATATATATATAATGAAAGTCGATATATATATATAATGAAACTTGATATATATATAATGAAAGTCGATATATATATAATGAAAGTCGATATATATATATATATATAATGAAAGTTGAGATATATATATGGAATGAAAGTCGGAATATAGAATGTTCAGATTTTCATTCCATCTATTCAAAGTTTCATTCCATATATTCAGACTTTTCCTACTGAGCCCTGGAAGGACATGGCAAACAAAAACAGGAACCTTATTGGACATTTGCTCTTCAGATGAGCTCTGCTGTGATTATCTATCTGTCTTCATGGTTGTCACAGGAACGGCGACTACGTTTGAGAAAACAGGTAATTTTTAGAGATGTTTTGATTCTGAACACTGAACGTGTTAGCATTAGCTTAGCTACTTAGCTTCGACTACATTTGCATCCCTACATAGCTTTAAGGTTAAACACATGCACCATATGTTGATGATAATGATAATATCTATGTTTATCTTTATAGCTGGTCTTAAGGCTAATTACGAGGCAGAGGTCAGCTGCTGCCTGGACACATCCATGATCACGCCACTGGTGGGACACAATTGTACTGGATTTCAGCTGAAGGCTGCTGTTCTGTCCAAACTGAGACATTTTTATTGACATACCCTCCACTGTTGTTAGCTTTTGATTCAATCAAATTTTTTGAGATGAGGAAATCACTATTGCATGTTTCTAGTTAAATACCCTACTTTTATGATATATCACTACAGCATGCACTTTTTATATTTTCCATCAATTTCACCCAAAAGTTGAATAACTATTTGTGAGCAGTGTATGTAGACACATAATAGAAGCACATTTCAATAATATATCTGCTGCAGTAGTGCAGTTTATCTACCTAGATTGGTGTAACAGTAAAAAAACAACAATATATGCTACTGATGTTTCTGACTAAAATCTGCTTGAAAAGCACAACTGCTTATCTGTCAAAATGTGTGTAACAAAAGTGTGCACTGAACACTGAATAAAGTCTCTGTACATTATAGACAAAATTTGCATCTCTCATCACAAATTTCTGTTTATTCACCCAAAGTGCATGGGTAAAATACAAAACAGGTGAAGTACTAAAAAAGATTTATTTTCTAGAAAAGCCAATAGTCAACAATGCAGTTTAATTCTGGGACAGTTGCTCCAGCACTGACACCATGCGTCCCATCAGTGCAACCAAGGTTTTCATTCATCCTCTGGATGTTCTGGAGCATGGCAGAGGTCACGTCTTGGTGTCTTCCGATCTGTTCCAAGAACCGTTCCTCTGACCTGTCCAGATACTGCAGAGGATCCACAGCAGCTTCCTGGTTCCCTTTTCCTGCATAAAAGCACCAAAAAGTACTAGTTGTCAGTAATTATTTTCTATTTTCATAAACACAGTTAACTTAAAGTAAATGTTCTATTTTGTGATTTTAGGATGGGTCAAAAGATAACATACTGATCATGTTGATGTCTGCATAGTCTAAACAGATCTTACTTGATTTGGTCTGTAGAGAGGAGGACGGCGTGGAGGAGCTGCAGGACGGAACCAGTAAGCTGCAGACTAGTGCTCCTGGTAACTGGACCTCATCATCCAAGGCTGACAACTAAATAAAATGAACAAGACATGCTGTTGATAGCATCTGTAATACAAATGATTTTATCCATTAACTGATTTATTGCTTTGTCCATACAATGTTAGAAAGTGTTACAAATAATACCTGTAATAATTTCCAACAGAGATAAATGCCTTGTTTTATTTTACAACAAAAAACACCAAAAGCATCTGTGTATAAGAAATCAGTGCATTGGATTTCCACATCTGCAAAGCTAGAAAATCACACATCAGAATTTTACCTTGAAATTATGAAAATAGCTGCAGATTACCAGTACTCTTTACTTCATTGTGTTAACTTGATCATTTGAATCAGTTTTTTAGACTTGTATTACTGATACGAAACATAATCAACACATAAATTAAAATGTGTTCGCAAAGAGTTCACTGGTTCTTCAAGGGAAATTTCAATGATAACCATATAGTTCAGTAATATGAATAATGGGTCATTGTGTAACAGCGTGGGAGGTTCTGAATACAGGTCTTGGACTGAAATATTGCTGCTGCTTTCCTCCGGTTTTATAAGGAGTTGTTTCATAGCTTGTTAGCTTACCAGCGGCTAACTGGCTGGCAAACAATAGTTCAACGCCAACCTCTAATCAGTGATCCGGTGTCCGGACCGCGTTAGCTGGCGGAACGTTCATAATACTGATGTGGGACTGTTGTAGCTAGCGTATTCATAGTAGGATAACAGCAGGATGTTGGAGAAATAAAACTTACCATTATCAGGATCGCTGGTCTGCATGGCAGACTCTTAGCGCATCGCACTGCTTGAATGTCTGTGTATTTCAGGCCGATTTCAAAATAAAACTCAATAAAATTCTCGTCCGGGTGAGTGTCCTTCATTGTCGCTTCGCCATACGGACAAGTCCCTTCCGGGGCTCGGTAGGAAAAAAAGATTTGATATATATATAATGAAAGTTGATATATATATAATGAAAGTCGATATATATATATATAATGAAAGTCGATATATATATATATATAATGAAAGTTGATATATATATATATAATGAAAGTTGATATATATATAATGAAAGTCGATATATATATATATATATATATATATATATATATATATCAACTTTCATTATATATATATCAACTTTCATTATATATATATCAAGTTTCATTATATATATATCAAGTTTCATTATATATATATCGACTTTCATTATATATATATATCAAGTTTCATTATATATATATCGACTTTCATTATATATATATCAACTTTCATTATATATATATCAACTTTCATTATATATATATCGACTTTCATTATATATATATCAAGTTTCATTATATATATATCAAGTTTCATTATATATATATCGACTTTCATTATATATATATATATCAAGTTTCATTATATATATATCAAGTTTCATTATATATATATCGACTTTCATTATATATATAATTTCCTAAACGGCATGCCATATATATATATATATATATATATATATATATATATATATATATATGTATATATATATATATATATATATATATATATATATTGTAGGACAGAGTTAGTGGTTAATGTTTTATGTTCTATGACAGTTATGTGTATGTGTTGCTGAGTAAAGCCTGCTTATTGGTTATCCAGACTCACGGGAGCGCGCACAGAGATAAAAAGAGAGACCCTCTTATGAGTGTGTCAGTCAATGGTTGGATGTTGAACGGTACTCACGGCTTACACTGCATGGACATGCTAGCTCGCTGTCTGTGCCCGAGCCAGAGACCTCAACCCGACCGAAAAGTGTTGTTGAAGCTTGTATTCCATGCTGACGTTCAGTAAAGGCTGCAAACCAAGATTCCTTGTTGTGCGAAGTACTTTCCACCCACGCTCGTAGGATCACAAAGCGCAACAACTGGTGTCAGAAGTGGGATGTGACTGGTGTCGCTATGTCCTTTTCCCACTGTGAGTACGTCCATCTGAGTGAGAGAGGAGCTAGTAAACGCTCGCGGGAGCTAACGGATGCTAATCGGAGCTAGCGGGAGGCTAACAGATGCTAAACGGCGCCTCAAGGAGCTCATCTGGGTCTGCACGAACCACTGCCACGACACTGCTGCTTGCTAGCTGTGGTTACCCATTACACAGGACTGTTAATGTGCACACCGCTACGAGAACAACTCCTGCCCTGCCGCCATCAACTCATCAGCGGTACAACAGCACCATCTAGAGGCTACTAGTACATAACTACAGGTGCTGTGATAAACAATTAAAAGTGGTCCAGAGAAAGGGCATTGTTTCTCCATATCGCCGCTGAAAAGAGACAGTCATAAACAAAGTTGAAGAAGATGACACAGTGGATAAGGAAATAAGTAAATAAAAGAATACGAAAGAGACAAGAAGTAACATCCTAGAAAACAATAAAATGACTCAAGAAGGAGCCACAGCAGGCCCTCCTGATCCTGATCAAGCCCCATCATGGTTGAAAACTTTACTGGATCAGCAAAATCAAAGCCTGCAGATGATCTTGGCTCCAGTCCTAACACACATAACTGCAGGGAGTCCAACTGCACAGCCAGCATTACCACCACTTGCTGTTCCCAGTGGAGATGGAGGTGGGACTGGACAGCAGCCCTTGCAAGACAGGCAAGATTCAGCAGCAATGACTTCTTGGGAGATGCCAGTAAGACCAAGAGGTCGCGCTGAAGGGCTCTTTGCAGCTGAGCTGGAAGCATGGCCGTAGCCAGGTATGAGGTCAGCGAGGTCCGGACCTCACCTATTCTTTCCGAGTTTTTTTTTTTTCCCGCCAAATATGCCCAACTGAATAAAACATAAACTCATAAAAACTTGAAACCTCTCTGTGAAACGTGCTTGTAAATTTTAAATTGTGGTAAACATCCATGGGCTTTGTGTTCTGTTTGTGCCTGTGTGCGTGTTGCGGTGAAAAGCTGTTTGATCAGCTGATGCACGTACCCGCAAATGCGCCCTGTGACGCGCTTGGCAGCGGGCCAAACCCCGTTCAAAAACTAGTGTTTTTATTATTAGCACTTTGTAGACCACATCCCCGCCCATCTACACCAAGGTGACAACAATATATTTTTTTTAGATAATTCGGCACTAGTTCGGCCTGTCAGATCATCTGATCAAAGAGTTTAATTACTTTTATCCACAGCGGAGAGCGCTTCCGCGCTTTTTTTTATTTATTTATTTATTTATTTTTGATGAGCGCCTGGCTCATCAGACAACATACAATGTATGTTGAAGATATTTCTAACCTTTCCAGTGACGACTTGTGCCGTGAGAGGTCATTCTCAGCCATGCGAAGACTTAAGACATGGCTTAGATCTACCATGTCCAACGACAGACTGACAGGCCTGGCGATGATGCATGTGCATCAGAAAGTGGAGGTGAACCGGGAGAATATCTTTCGACGGTGGGATGCCTCTGGTCACAGGAGGATTCAGCTAGCCTTTGTTGTAAAAAGTTGATTTGTTTTTTGAAAAAAATATACATTTTTGTTTGGAAAATGCTGATTTCACATCATTAAAAGATATTTAAACAACAAACATCTTGTGTGACTTGTAGCCTAAAAAATATATATAAAAATAAATATTTTTAAAAAACATAGAAAAATTTTCGGCGCGCGCTTTGCGCGCGCATCATGGACCTCACCTATTCCAAAATCCTGGCTACGGCCCTGGCTGGAAGTCATCAACAGGCAGGCCCGCGGCCCTGGGCCCCCCAGTAGGGGTGTAAACCCTGAACCTGATGTCAGACGGAGAGATAACAGAGAGACTGAGCGTGAAACTTTCCGTCCATCGTCCAACCATGATGAGCAGAGACTAAGTAGCACTTCCCACCACAGCCAGCTCTCCTTGCAGGAGGTGCAAAGACCAAAACTTGCCATATTTGATAGAAATGATGATTGGGACTCTTTCTTGCTTCCATTTGAGCGCCAAGCCAGGAAGTATGGATGGACTGCTGCAGAAAGGGTGGACAGGCTACATGAGTGTTTGAGAGGAGCTGCAATCAGATATGTCTGCTCGCTGCCAGAACGCACCAGGGAGGATTATGTTCTCTTGGTGGAGCAGCTCACTCATCGTTTTGGAAGAAAGGACCCCCCCACCACAGTAAGAAGAAAGCTGGGGGAACTCAGGCAAGGGAAGGAGACGACTACTGAGTTTGCAGAAGAGGTGAGGCGACTCATTACACTCGCATATCCAGGTGTGGATCTTCAGTTACAAGACCAGCTGGCAACTGATGCTTTCTTAAAGGGTCTGAGAAATCAAAAGGTTGCCTATGAAGTTATGAACAGAGATCCATGCTCCCTTGCAGAGGCCCAGCAGCGTGTAGAAGCCCACGAACATAACTTCAGAGCCACTGTGGGGCGTGAGACCGAGTCGAAGAACAGAGCCAGGCGTGTTTCTTGGGCCAGTGATGGGGACGCCTGTGAGGATATCACTGCTACTGCTCGTAGGGTGCAGACTCCACAGTATGTGACTACAGAGCAATTCACTGCACTCACAGATCAAGTCAAGACCTTTGTTCACACAGTGGAGAAGTTACAGCTGCAGTTTGAACACTTCCAGTCTAACTACATGGAACATCAACGTACTAGAACGACGACACAACCTCACTCGCTGCCGGAGGGGAGGCCGAACCATTTTCAAGTGCAGCCCAGCCGACCACGCTCACAGTCTCCAAGCCCAACACGTGGAGCAGTTGGTCCATGCTTCAAATGTGGAGGATCTGGACACTTAAGGAAGGATTGCATGAGGTCACCAAGTCCAACAAGTGCACACAACCATAATAACAAAGACATTAGCCAAGGGTCCCAGTCAGGAGCATCACTAAATCCAGAAAGCCGACCACAAGGACTACAGATAAGCTGCACCAAAAACAAAGGTGAGAGTCTGCAGATTCCTGTGACTGTGGATGGCATTCCTACACAGGCTGTCGTGGACACTGGGGCCCAGACAACTGTCATCTCGTTGGAGCTGTATCGGAGACTCTCAGGGAACGGCCCAAACAATCTACATGAAACTTATCTTCTCAATGCAGGGGTAGGAGATGGCATGAAGGCAAAATGTGGGTTGAAGGTCACCTTTAAAATCGCATCCAAAGTGATAGACTGGGATGTACATGTGGCTCCAATACGTGACTCTGTTCTACTCGGATGTGATCTGATGAAGGCCCATGATGTCATCGTCCACACTCGTGGCAAAGTTTTTATTGGAGACGAACTTGTGCCCTCCAAGGTGGTAACGGATGGAACGGACTACTGTGTTGCCAGGGTGACCCTAAGAGAAAGCACTATCATACCACCCACGTCAGAGTGCATAGTGTGGGGCAAGGTGGAGGCTCCAAGGCCAGGTGTTCCAGCTGTACTAGAACCCTTGACCATCACAGAGGCTGTAGCCTCTGGAAGTGTTGCTGTCACAATGGAGGAGCGAGTGCCTATCAGGCTATGCAACTTCTCAACCAACAAAGCAGCACTTCAGAAAGGAGTGTGTCTTGGACTCTTAGTTGAAGCTTATCCTGAGGAGCCATCATGCTTCCAAGAGAAGGGCGCGGAGCCCGGATCAGAAGGAGAGTCGGAGAGTGCACCGTCTCTGAGGGTCGGAAGAGTAGCGACCATCTCTGACCTTCCTGACCATCTCCGAGGGTTGGTTGGTGCTACTAGTGAGGTGCTCAGTGAGGAGCAACACCAACGTTTTCTCCAGCTGCTGCTGACTTATCAGACTCTCTTTGCAAAGAGCGACTCTGACTTGGGCTATATGTCTGCCATCACGCATAAGATTGACACGGGAGCAGCCAAACCTGTGCGCCAGCCAGTGCGAAGGACACCCCTTGGTTTCCAAAGTGAAGAGAAGAAGCATCTTCAAACTATGCTAAAGGCAGGTGTTATCACACCATCTGCATCAGAGTGGGCGGCTCCAGTTGTGTTGGTGCGCAAGAAGGATGGAGGAGTGCGGTGGTGTGTAGATTACCGTCAGTTGAACAGCCTGACCATCAAGGACGCATATCCTTTGCCCAAAATCGAGGAGTGTCTTGACGTTCTTGGGGGAGCCACCCTGTTTTCGACACTCGACCTTCAGTCTGGCTACTGGCAGATAGCAGTGGACGACCAAGACCGTGAGAAAACGGCATTCATCACTAAATGGGGCCTCTATGAGTACACTCGTATGCCATTTGGACTATGTAATGCCCCAAGCACGTTTCAGAGGGCCATGGAGCTTGTTCTCAGGGGACTCCAGTGGGAAACGCTGCTCATTTATCTGGATGATATCATTGTCATCAGCAGAGGGGTGGACGAGAGTCTTGATCGGCTCGCTCAGGTCTTCAGCTGTCTCCATAGTTACGGGCTGAAGTTGAAACCCTCCAAGCGTCACCTGCTTCAAGAGGAAGTTCTCTTTCTGGGCCACATTGTGGGAAAAGATGGGATCCGGCCAAACCCAGCACTGGTCAAGGACGTGCAGCTCTGGAAGCCCCCTAGCAATGTACACGAGCTACAGGCTTTCATCGGGCTGTGCAATTACTATCGCAAGTTTGTCCCAGCATTCGCAGAGCTGGCAAGCCCACTCCACAATCTTCTAAAGAAGGGCGCAACATTCCTGTGGACTGACGAGCACCAGGATGCCTTCAATCAGCTAAAGGAGAGACTCACAACTGCACCAGTCCTGGGATACCCCACTGTTGAGGGCAAGTACATTCTTGACACTGATGCCTCGAGCCACAGTATTGGAGCTGTCTTGTCGCAACTTCAGTGGGGAGAAGAGCGAGTTCTCACTTATGCTAGCAGCCACCTCACACCGGCTCAGCAGAAGTACTGTGTCACCAGACGTGAGTTGCTTGCTGTTGTGCGTTTCACCCGACAGTTCCGTCATTACCTGCTAGGCAGGAAGTTCTTGCTGAGAACTGATCACGGCAGTCTCACCTGGCTGTTTCGGTTTAAATGCCCAGAGGGTCAGTTGGCCCGCTGGCTGGAAGAGTTGAGCCCCTTCTCAATATCAAGCAGAGGGAATAAATACATCCTCATCATCATCGACCAGTTCACCAGATGGGTTGAAGCCTTCCCTGTTCCAGATCAAGGGGCAGAGACCACAGCCAGGAGGCTTGTGTATGACTTTATCACCCGGTTCGGAGCCCCTCTGGAGTTACACACCGATCAAGGTCGAAATTTTGAGAGCTCCTTGTTCAAGAGTGTGTGCAAACTCCTGCAGATCACAAAAACACGGACCACCCCTTACCACCCCGCCTCCAATGGACAGGCGGAGAGATTCAACAGGACCTTGCTGCAGATGATCTGGTGTTACGTGGACCAGAACCAGAAGAATTGGGACGAGCATCTGCCACTTCTCACCTCAGCCTATCGCAGCTCACAGCATGCAGTCACTGGGTTCACGCCTAACCGGCTGATGTTCGGGCGGGAGGTTCATCAGCCACAAGATATCTGGTCTGGGGCTGCAGAGCTAAAATCTGACCAAGTGGAGGCACCAGATTTCCTCTATAGCCTGACAGAAGGACTCAAAGAGGCACAGAACACAGCGAGAGAGCATCTCCGCGTGGCACAAGAACGTCAAAAGAGGACCTATGATGTTCGCGCAGGAGAGCATTCCTACAATGTTGGAGATTTGGTGTATGTAAAAGATGACACCAAAAAGAAGGGACAAAGCCCCAAGCTCCAAGCTCCTTGGCTGGGCCCTCTGATTGTTTCTGCATGCCGAGGTCCTGTCCTCTATGAGATCAAAGGAAGGAAACGCAGCCAGATAATGCATCATGATCGACTTAAGCCATACAACTGTGACATGGTCCCTGTTTGGGTTCAGCGCCTACGGAGCCAAGTACTGCAGATGTGCCAGGATGCAGCCATGCAGCCACCTGAAGAGGATGCCTCTACAGTCCCGGAGCTGCCATTACGAGAAGATATGACTGAAGATCCGGCAGAGGATGGGGCCTCTTGGAAGTCACATGATTGAGAGGGAGCCTCTCAACATGGAGCCCCTACGTGTCAGCGAGAGGAAGAACCGGTGACTAGTGACAGTCCAGAAGGTGTTGTGAGAACTTCTAGTGGGCGAGTAGTTCAAAAACCAGAGAGGTACAGGAAGTAGTTATTACAAGAGACTGTTGGTTTCTTTAGGGTTTATTTTGAGAATGTCTACTTTCAGTGAACTATAATCATTTTTGAGTTACTAAGACAGTGATTTCAGTTGACTGTAATTTCATTTTAACATTTTGAACATGTCTATTTGAGTCACCTGTACTGAGGGGACTCAGTACTCCTGGAGGGGGGTAGTGTAGGACAGAGTTAGTGGTTAATGTTTTATGTTCTATGACAGTTATGTGTATGTGTTGCTGAGTAAAGCCTGCTTATTGGTTATCCAGACTCACGGGAGCGCGCACAGAGATAAAAAGAGAGACCCTCTTATGAGTGTGTCAGTTAATGGTTGGATGTTGAACGGTACTCACGGCGTACACTGCATGGACATGCTAGCTCGCTGTCTGTGCCCGAGCCAGAGACCTCAACCCGACCGAAAAGTGTTGTTGAAGCTTGTATTGCATGCTGACGTTCAGTAAAGGCTGCAAACCAAGATTCCTTGTTGTGCGAAGTACTTTCCACCCACGCTCGTAGGATCACAAAGCGCAACAATATATATATATATATATATATATATATATATATATATATATAGCCTAGTGAGGATGAATATGTGTATATATATATATATATATATATATATATATATATATATATATATATACAGGTGTCTCCACTTTGACATGTTTTAAAAAAGTTATGTTTTTGCCACATGCACAGCAAAAGGCATCAGAAGCTTCAAGCACAGATCCACATAATGGACAGTACATCTGAAAAAGAAAAAGATGGTTTAGGTATGGAGGACTGTAATAAGGGAATCTCTAATAAATTTAGCTTATTTCTCAGGCTAATCTACAAATGCAAATGTGCTGCCTTGCAACGTCTGGTGTAACATACAATAAAATAAATGCCACGTATGTGCAGCATTATATGTAGTGATACAAACATAATCATAATAAATATGCTCGAATGAAAGTCACATTACCGTTCCCGTTGTATTTTTATGCACAGTCGTTCAGGAAAACACACTGGTTCAGGCAGCTGTCCGGTCCTGTCTCTCTCTCTCCATCCCATTATGCCGAGAGCGTCCCCTGCTCCGTTCGTAGTGACCGGTAATGCAGCGTTTTTCATTGGAAGATCGTTTCTTGGTTTTGAAATCGTTTTTTAGTTTGCAGATCGTTTCTTGGTTTGGAAATCGTTTCATGTTCTGGAAATCGTTTCTTAGTTTGCAGATCGTTTCTTGGTTTGGAAATCGTTTCATGTTCTGGAAATCGTTTCTTAGTTTGCAGATCGTTTCTTTCTTTTGGAGATCGTTTCTTGTTTTGGAATCGTTACTTGATTTGCAGATCATTTTTTGGTTTGGAGATCGTTTTCTCCTTTGCATCGTTCCTCTTTCAGCAGCGCGTTTTGTTTTTTTTCAGCGCGTTATTTCATTTGCACCACCATCCTCTTTTGTACCTCGTTTAGACCTGTGTTTGAGTTTGTGATTTTGCATCGTTTCTGTACTTGAAGCTGTTTTCCTGAACTGATGCGTTTTGGAAAGTTGCAAATCGTTGGCCCCTGTCGGCCACCGTAGATTCCCTCAGATGGACCAGAAGATGCCACAATACAGTCTCTCCTCCATCACCTTCACCAGGTGGAAGACTGAGGCCTTGTCCTGCCTCCAGATCAGTGGGTCATCTGTTGGTTGGATGAGGGGTTCCTCAAGATATGATCTCACCTCCATTACAACATCAGCTGTAGGATTTCTCCTTGCAGCATCTCTTTCATCAAAGAGCCTCCACACAGCACAAGTTTGTGGCTCCTCCTCCACTTGGTCCTCTAATGGAGGAGGTGTCAGGCTGCTGGGAGACATTTTGCTGCTGCTGCTCTTATTTTCTGAAGTGTCTCATCAACAGCTCTGTTGTCACTGAAAGTAAAATTCTTTAACCGAGGATCCAGTAACGTGGTTTCTGTGAGGACTGTGCTAAACTCCATACAGAGATCAAAAACAAAGTTGAGTGACTGAGTGAGAGCTGAAGGAAAAAAGTTGGAAGTCGGCTGCAGTCACCATCTCATTTGTCAGTAATCACCTCCTGCTTTATAAACCAGGTTCATTCATTCTCTCCTTGTCAGACCACAGACTGCCACAGCTGCACATGGATCTATTAACCTCCTGTATTTCTAGTATCTGTCTCCAGCCTGCTGCTCCCCAGTCGCTGCTTTCTACCCGTTGGTTTCTGCAGCTCACTCACTGGTCTTCTCTTGCCTCTCGTCCGGACCCTGTATTCCCAGAGTCTGCCTTCCCCCTTTGCATTCTATTCCCCATTTTGTGAGTACTCCATTGAGTTAGTTTTGATTTTATTTTTATTTTTATTTTTTTTGGTAGTTGTGTTTTTGGGTTTAGCTGGGAATGTTGTAGGTTTTTGTGGTGTTTATTTTCGAGTTGAGTTTGGTTTTGTTTAGCCTCTTAGTTCAGTTTCCCATTTTCTATGTTGGTTTTAGTTCTTGTTTTGGTTCAAATAAAGCCTTGCTATAATCTGACCCCCCTTGTAACACTAACTGATGATTAGAAAACCCCTGTACAATTATGTTAGCACATGAATAAAAGTGAGTTTTCATGGGAAGCATGAAGTTGTCTGGTTGACCCCAAACTTATGAACAGTAGTGAATGTTCTACAGAATTGAAACACTACCTTACTGTGGATAAAAAAAAGATTTGATACAGAGAAGAAGACAGTTGGTAGTTTCTCATTTGTAACACACATAACCTAAGTAAAAATTGTTATTCAATCAAGGAAATATTTTGCAGGTGTGTTAAACAGTTGACATGTTTGTATGTGTTACATACGGTCAAATGTCCATCTCTACAGGAAGACATGTCACTAATGTGCACTACCAGTCAAAAAGGAACACACAGGAGGATGTGGTCTACAGACAACCCTTCTGCTTTCATTGTGGTTGGCACAAAACACATCATATAGGTCAGAAGCTTTGTTTTGCTTCACATTACTGGAAAACAAACTTTAGCATTCATTTTGTAGTCACATCACAACTAAAGACAGAACAGTAGAGACATTTTAATCATTTCCTCTGCATCTCTTACAGCTTAGATTCCATTTATGAAATTATGCAGCCAGCAGTTTAAAACAGGACAGTTTCTATGTAGAACAGATACTAGTGGCTGGAAAACAAAAAGACAACAAGAAGAGTACTCTCCAGATCATGTGAAACTCCTCAGGGATGCTTCCAGTAAATTAAATTCCACTGAAGACCCAGTCACAGAAGTTTATCTTTCACACGCATTGTTCTCCTCCTGAGACTGGGCTCTGAGTGACATTTTTAATCATTAGTGACAACCTCTGACTTTCACAGAGTAACCACCAGTGGTGGGTAGAGTAGCCAAAATTTGGACTCAAGTAAGAGTAATGTTACTTTAGAAAAATATGACTCAAGTAGTGTACCACACGGGGTCCGTGTGGTACACGGTGGCCCCGGTTTCTCTCTGGGGGCGCTGCCCCGTGGCTCCTGCGGCCGGGGGGGGCGCCCTGTCGGCTTGGCCCTGCATTGCTGTGATGGCTGTTCTGGGCTTCTGGGTCTTTCACACTTGCATGTGCATGTTTGCTCAGGTCCCACCAGCTCCTGTCAAGTTCCGCTGTCGAGCAGTGATGGGACCCGCCAGAATGTGCCGAGACTCTCTCCAGAGTCTAATCTCACACTAAACCCTCTCTCCTTTTCTCTAGTATCTTCCTCTAGTATCTTCTGGCCTATTCTACTCTATACTAACATGACACCCACAACTATGGTGTTCAGTACTGTCTGGCTAATTATTCATTTATTTATTTATTTACTTGTTGTTTGTTTGGTTTTCTGTTCTCTTGTGTATGTGTTTGTTTGTTTGTCTCATTGATGGGTAATTATTAGTTGGGAATAACACAACACCTGGGGCCTATTTCACGAAGCAGGTTCAAGAAACTCTGAGTTTCTTCCGCAACTCTGAGTTGATCTACTCTGAGATAGAAAACTCTGAGTTTTCGGTTTCACAACGGCTGATTTGAGTTGGTTTAATCAACTCGGAGTAGTTTGACCCGGAGTTACGCGCGTGCACCGCAACTCTGAAAAGACAGCATCAATGGAACCCCGATTCGACGAGTCACCATGGAAACGGGGAAGCGAAAGGCTGGTTTTTGAAATGGAAGTTTTTAACGCGCTCATATGGCGCGTTTGAACACGTTTTTATAAAGAAGTGCAACAGCGCTGCAGCTGCAAAAGAGAGAGAGACGGCGTGGAGAACAGCCCGGATCAATGCGTAAGTTTAAATGTAGTCCTTTGTAATCGTAATAATATTACAGGGAATAACTGTCTGAATGGCAGCCTAGTAAGTTATTTCATTTAGGTGAAATCCCGCTGGGGAGAAGCGCACGGGGCAGCAGCTTAAGATGAAAAATAAAAACACTGTTCAAACAGGTCAGACCTCGGCATTATCTCATGGAGGTACTTCATGTTGATCATGTTTTACATTGTAAAGTAGCCTAAATATTAAGTGGCTGTTTGACTGTGCAGTTGTTTTATTCACACATAGCCTAAATGTCTGCATCCATATCATGTCCTGTTAAATAATTAAGACTATTTAAACTAACATAGACTTCTGCTCAGCCAACAGAAAGAAAGCAGATGCCTGTAAAACGGTGGTATAAAAGATGCATATATATACATATGATTATGTAGTTCTCTTTTGTGTCTTTTTTGTCTTTTGGCCCCTTCACACCACAGACCTTGTAACTGTAAGTAGGCAATACTCCAAAGATTGATCCAAATGGTAGTTTAAGTTCACTGAAACATGTCACTGATCTAGGATGAAACTGTGTCTACTGCCTTTACAGAGGGGGATCCAGAAAGGCATACAGAGGTATGTTACTGATAGTTCTCTTCCCATTCAGATTTTAGGTGGAATATAGAGTGTGACATTTAGCCTACACTGAAGTATTGCACATTCTCATCCTTTTTAACAGAGCATGGCTGGACAGCAGCAGGATGGTCCCTCAGCACAGACTGACAGTGAGATGGATGTTCAGGAAACACCAGAGATTCTGTGGAATTCATGTGCAACTGTATAATTGAATGTCCTCTATGTACACACGTGGACAAACTAATGAAATAGGGCTGGACAAAAATGATGGTACCCATAACTTAATATTTTGTTGCACAACCTTTTGAGGCAATCACTGCAATTAAACGATTTCTGTATTTGTCAATGAGCGTTCTGCAGCTGTCAACAGGTATTTTGGCCCACTCCTCATGAGCAAACAGCTCCAGTTGTCTCAGGTTTGATGGGTGTCTTCTCCAAATGGCATGTTTCAGCTCCTTCCACATATGTTCAATGGGATTCAGATCTGGGCTCATAGAAGGCCACTTTAGAATAGTCCAACGCTTTTCTCTGCCATTCTTGGGTGTTTTTGGCTGTGTGTTTTGGATCGTTGTCCTGTTGGAAGACCCATGACCTGCGACTGAGACCAAGCTTTCTGACACTAGGCAGCACATTTCTCTCCAGAATGCCTTGATAGTCTTCAGATTTCATCGTACCTTGCACACTTTCAAGACACCCTGTGCCAGATGCAGCAAAGCAGCCCCAAAACATTACTGAGCCTCCTCCATGTTTCACCGTAGGGACAGTGTTCTTTTCTTCGTATGCTTGGTTTTTGAGTCTATGAACATAGAGTTGATGTGCCTTACCAAAAAGCTCCAGTTTGGTCTCATCTGTCCAAAGGACATTCTCCCAGAAGCTTTGTGGCTTGTCAACATGCATTTTTGCAAATTCCAGTCTGGCTTTTTTATGAGTTTTTTTCAGCAGTGGTGTCCTCCTTGGTCGTCTCCCATGAAGTCCACTTTGGCTCAAACAACGACGAATGGTGCGATCTGACACTGATGTACCTTGGCCTTGGAGTTCACCTTTAATTTCTTTGGAGGTTGCTCTGGGCTCTTTGGATACAATTCCAACGATCCGTCTCTTCAATTTGTCATCAATTTTCCTCTTGCGGCCACGTCCAGGGAGGTTGGCTACTGTCCCGTGGGTCTTGAACTTCTGAATAATATGAGCCACTGTTGTCACAGGAACTTCAAGCTGTTTAGAGATGGTCTTATAGCCTTTACCTTTAAGATGTTTGTCTATAATTTTTTTTCGGATGTCCTGGGACAATTCTCTCCTTCGCTTTCTGTTGTCCATGTTCAGTGTGGTACACACCTTTTCACCAAACAGCAGGGTGACTACTTGTCTCCCTTTAAATAGGCAGACTGACTGATTATGAGTTTGGAAACACCTGTGATGTCAATTAAATGACACACCTGAGTTAATCATGTCACTCTGGTCAAATAGTTTTCAATCTTTTATAGAGGTACCATCATTTTTGTCCAGGCCTGTTTCATTAGTTTGTTTTTTTAAATAATTATGTTAATCAACAATTCAAAAGTAATGGCTGTTTTTGATTATTTAATTTTCAATACATTTTTATTTATTGTTACTTTTGTGAGTTTCAAGTGATTTCAGTGAGAATTGTGGGTTTTTTCTTCTTTAACTGAGGGGTACCAACAATTTTGTCCACGTGTGTATTCCCAGTTATCAGTAAAACAGATTTACAAACTGCATTTGCTGAGAAAAATCCAAAAAACAGATTAGGAGGGCAGATCTGGAAATTGAAATACTGGAGCACAAGTTAGAGGTGGTGATGGTCACAGGTGAATTATGTTAACTATTGGAACATGAACTGAACTCTCTTTTATTTGTAGGAAATAAAGAAGACCAAATGAAATGTGTATCATGTCTTTATTTGCTGTGGTGGTGATGATGGTGACTTAAACTGTAAAGTGATTATTGCATACGGTGTCTCTGACTGCTCTGCTGTCCTGGATAGCTGCAGGTGGATGGGCTCATCATCTGGGTCTTCAGTTTGTAGGGCAGGGTGTTTCTCTCCTCTAATAGTGGTAATATTATGAAGAACAACACATGCCACAGTAATATCACAGGCCCTCTCAGGGGTCGCCCTGAGATGACGTTGTCATACAACTGGCCTGTGAACCCAAGCAGCAGGCATACGCAGGAAGGTAGGATTAATAAGGATTTAATGGAAAAACAAAACAAATACTTAAATAAGGAAGCAGGTGGGAAACAGCAGCAAAAGAAATTCAACTAAACTGACTAAACTAAACAGAAAGCAGACCTGAAGGCTGAGGTAAAATACAACATAAAACTAGGTTAATCAAAAGGGGAAGGAGGCTTACTGAGTCCAATCCAGTGACTAGCGGCAAGACAGAGTCCAGGAGGGGAAAACAGAGTCCGGGGAGTGACATGCAGAACTGGAGAGCAGAGTGAAGCGGCTGGCAGGACGCGAGTGTAGCAGGGAGGGTGAGTCAATGAGCTGGCAATCAGCTGTGAGTGGAGCCGGGCTTTTATCTGATGCTGATCAGTCATTTGTGCCAGCTGTGTAGAGCAGCACAGCTGATTGCCATTTGGCAGATGAGTCTGCTCTGAGGACTGACACAGGAGGACTGTGACAGACGTAGGCTCTGGAAACAGGCTTTCAGCAGGCCTATGGTCATCTCCACCCGGGCTCTGGTCCTGCAGTGAGTCCGGTTGAAGTTCTGTTGGGGGCCTGGTTCAGGGTCAGGGTATGAGGTCATCAGCCTGGGTTGGCATGGTAACCCCTGTCACCCAGCAGAAGGCCATCAAACTCTCCTGTAATGTATAGTGGATACATCAGAGTATATTATAGGAGGGAGACAAGAGAATTATATTGTGAAAATCTTTAGGCTGCTGACCACGCTGCAGTCTGTTGCTCAGGTTAGACTCTCCATAAATCCTGGAGTCATGAACAGACCCAGACCACGTGGCCTCCACATTAGAAATGATGTATGCAGCATCACATATGATCTGGGCAGTGCAGAGAATGACAGATGTTGAACTATGATGCAGTCTTTAACATTTAGAAACAGTAGTCAGTCTACCTGTAGCCTACCTGCACATTTATGCTGTGAATGGACTTCCTGTTCATGATGTGAGGGAGCTGTGATGGGGATGTGTGTGCATCTATGCAGCCAATCACACTGGGAAATCCTAAAAGAAATTCAAATGACTAATCCCAGTCTGAGGCTGCAGCACAATGTCATTAACAGAATATGATTTAAAATGAATTTAACAGATCTCTACATCATTCACCTGCAATCCTGTGGAACTCCTGTTGATGTTCTGACAGGTTTATGTCCACAATGATGAGTAAAAGTCGTTTCAGAGCCAGGAAAACTTTTCTGACTGTCCTGCATACAGTTGTCTTACTGTAGTGCTCTCCATCTCTGACATCATATAAAAACTTCCATTTGCAAAGAACCGCAGCGCAACACACAATATCTGCTGGATGTGAGAGCATGACTACGGCTGGTAATGTAAATGTAAGGACGGATTAGGTTGTTTATGTAGATTATGGACTTGAAACGATTACGAAACGGTACCGCTCAAACCGATAATTGTCCGGAAATGTGAGAACATTTATGCGCGGTCTGATAACAATCTACCGACGAATATTTAATTATCTGTGCAGTAATGCTGCTCCTTTATCCACTGGATTGTTAATAAAAGCTGTTATACGCCAAAACTCGCTCGCTTACTGACTGAATGAATGAGGAAAAGAAACAGCGTGTGTGGCTGAAAGAGGGCGGAGACAAAGAGAAACTCGAGGTTTTCTCAGATAAACCTGCTGGCGAGCAGGTTAGAGTCATAGAGTCTGTTACTGCGGTAACTGACCGAGAGTTGAAGTTACCCCTCTTTGTGAAACAGGCTAGAGTTACCCCGCATTCCCTGGTTAGAGTTACCTCGCTTCGTGAAATGGAAAACTCTGATTTTCCCTCATTTCAGGGTTAACAAACTCAGAGTTTTCACTAAACCTGCTTCGTGAAATAGGCCCCAGGTGGTGTGAAACTCCTCAGGGATGCTTCCAGTAAATTAAAGTTCCACTGAAGACCCAGTCACAGAAGTTTATCTTTCACACGAATTGTTCTCCTCCTGAGACTGGGCTCTGAGTGACATTTTTAATCATTAGTGACAACCTCTGACTTTCACAGAGTAACCACCAGTGGTGGGTAGAGTAGCCAAAATTTGTACTCAAGAGTAATGTTACTTTAGAAAAATATGACTCAAGTAGAAGTAAAAAGTAGTCATCTAAAAAATTACTTGGGTAAGAGTAAAAAAGTACTTGGTGAAAAAACTACTCAAGTAGTGAGTAACAGAAACATCCGATTTATTTGTCTTCTGTGTATGAATTCAATCAGACATACAATATAAATGTAAATTCAATATAGTGTATATTCAGGTAAACCTCTTTAACTAAAATGATAAATTAAATCTTTATATGAAAAAAATATGAAAAAAAAAATTATATTCCAAGAAACATGCTCTTGCCGGCGTTGCAGGTTTCAAGCATTTTCTTTTTAATCTTTAAGACTGTCCCTGAGGTTTAACATCAAAATATTAGGCATACTGAATGACTGTAACCAAAAATGTAACTTAAGGTTTACCAATTTCTAAACCTTCTTCAATAGCAGCTTTTCCACAACATCAAACCAAAACAAAGGTAACAACCCTGCAAACTTGCAGTGAAAAGATACATTAACCTTTAACCTGCCCTCCATATGACACATCAGGGCTAACCAGGTAGATTATATTTAGAACAAGGCAGTCTTTACATATAACAGGTGTCTGTTGTGGAACCAGAAGAGAAGATCCTGCATCATATTCACATGAATACGATAAAAACAGGTAAATAATGGATTGTAGATGGTTGGTGTGGAAGTCAACAGTAACCATAATAAACTCCCTAAAGCCAAGTCAGCACATTTAACATACACTGATCCAGCTTAACATTATGATCATGTAACATTGTGTAGGCCTCCTTTATGGTCTAAAATGCTCTGAACCATTGTGTCTGGACCAGAGGACCTCTTGAGACATCCTATGGAGTCTGGACCAGCATACCTCTCCAGGTGTCTATGGGGTCTGAACCAGGACGTTGGCAGTGGATTCTTTGGGTACTCTGGGTTGTGCAGTGGGGCCTCTGGGATGAAAACTTGTTCCACTGCATCCTGTTGATGTTTCATCAGAATGAGATCTACAAAGTCTGGAGGTCAAATCAACATCTTGGGGGATTGTCGTGTTCCTCAAGATGTTCATGATTATTTGATGATGTTGCTGTTGTGATGTGATGGGATGTATTGTCCTGTGTGAGGAGACCAGTAACATTGAAGATTTCCATTTAAATGAAGGAGTGTGTTTGTCCAAGTCTCGTCCACGTGGACGCCACAATCCAAGGTTTTCCAGCAGAACACCACATAGAACCAACACGATCAATGTTCTTCACTTCACTGTCAGTGGTCAGAATGTTGTGGCTGATTGGTGTAAATACCTTACCCTAACTGACATGTATGATAAGTGGTAAAAATAAACCAATCTGAAAAATCACAACACCACACAGATACACTTTAGTCAGTCATCCTGATGCAGCGCTGCTTGGCTGAGCTCCTACAGCGCTGAAGCCAAGGCTGGTGTTGGTCCTTTGCATGGAGGGCAGGGTCTGCTGGATCCAACCATCTGGGTACCTCATCAGCAGCTTGCTGCCCCTCAGCTCCACCCCCTGGACATGAGGACACACTGCAGCTGATCAAATTTTACATGATGACAGCTCCTTGTTGAAACTCATAGGTGCACATTAATAACCTGCTCTTACATTCAAGAAGGTAACCACAGCAAAGTTCTGCTCACCTGAATATGAGCTCATTACTTACCTGCAGCTTCTCCAGGGCTTTGGCAGCCATGTTGGCATTCTTGAAGTTGATAAAAGCACAGACACGTTCATGAAGAACTCTGAAGCTTTCAGTCTCACCAAACCTGTCAACACAAACACTCAAAGTCTCAAATGTACAGCACAACAGTGTGGCATTGATCTGTAGCTCAAGAGATGCTGCTTGTGATTCACTAAAAAAACTTGATTGGTTGCATTCCACCTGCTTCTGAGCCGGCTGATTATGACAGATGGGGAACACCTGTCGCTGCTTCTGCACTGCTGGGCTGCCCTAAAAGGAAAGAAGATGGAGAGGGAGGGGGAGGGCACTATCTGGTAGAGTCACTATATTATCAGAGTATCGACATGACAGGTCCAAAAAATTTTGGTGACGTGATCTATAGGCGCCATTTTGTTTCCTATTCATGAACGGTTTTCCTGTTAACGTTGTTTACACTGCAGAGAGTAATTCTAGGTCCTTTTTCGCTTCCTAAATACCTGAAAAATGATGGGCTGTTGTGCCTTTGGGTGCACAAAGCGATCGGAGAAGGGATTCCACATGTTTAGATTTCCCAGTAATAGTGAAAGAAGGAAACTGTGGGAAAATAAAGTCCGGAGAGTGGGATGGAAACCGACTTCATCATCGTTTTTGTGCCAGGTTAGTCCCATGTAAGTACTTTCATGTTTTGATGTATGGGTGAATGACAGATAGAAAAGTTTGATGTGATTTTAGGCAGTTGTGGTTATTTTGACTTTGACCATTTTCATGCATGGAGATGTATGAACTCCGTTAAACTTAAGCGGCCCGTATGTGCAAACGTATTTTGCTAAATTGACCGAAGCTGCAAACTTGATGATAGAAACATTATACACCCATGGAAAGCTTAGATTCTCATGAATCCACCGGTATAAACCACTTTCAGATGTGATTACCACAGCAGGTAACATAAACACATTTGTCCAACAAATAACGTAAACAGCAAAACTCACCTTTGAATCCTCATAACTAGTCACAGATGAAAATATTCCACAAAAAACAGCCATAATCCAACCTTGGACATCCAGACAAAACAAGCCAGTAAAATATTTTGTCCAAAACATGTCTTGAAATCAGTAAACAATCCACAAATAGCTAGTTTTTGTGAATGTGCACCTCGCGCTGCGCGTCCCATATTGAGTGAATGGAAACAAAATGGCTTCAAATCCCCAGTTGTCGCTACTCTGATAATATAGGGACTCTACTATCTAGGCCTGGCAGCAGCCAGCCTGACACTAATAAACAAATGCTGCTTGTCTACAAAAAATGCTCCATTTCTGAGAATGCCATCTGTCGGAATGAACAGCCTTGGTGGAGTACTGCATTTGGAGTGCTTTTCCACTACAGCAGTGAGAGAGAACTGAAATATGAAAACAGGAGGTAGCTGGATGTTTTTTCAAGCTTCAACTGCAACGATTTAAATCTGTTACAAAATACCAATGTTTTCAGTGTGTTAAAATAGAAACTGTACATGTTGTGAAATATTTTGCTTTAGTTCTACCTGTCTGCTCAGTATTCAGTCCAGTGGATTAAAGGTCACATCTTATTATAATCCTAAATATTATCTGTACAGCTCAAAAAAGCTTGAATTCTAGTCAGATGTTCTACTGTATGCTGTTGCTACTGAAAACCGAACATTACAACATTTCACAGTGTTGAGTGTGTTTTTGAGACAGCAGACAGGAAACTTCTCTCAGTTAAAGCTGTTTATTCTGCAATGCCAAGTAGCTTGATATCAACAACAATTACACTTCAGAGGACTAGAATTAACAAAGGTGTTAATCTGAAGGCGTCTTCCCAGTAATGGATGCAGTATTCAGTATACAGAGTATATTTATGAAATGTGCTACAATCTCACTGGTCAAACTGGTGGAGAAGAGCCGTGGTTTAGACTTGGCTCTCTCTCGTTGGTGGACAGGCTTGTCCACATCTTGTCACCATACAATCCTCCAATGAATCATCAGTTTCTGATAACCTGAAAGAGAAAGGAATCCCTCCCTACAATGACTGATAGGTGTGTTTGTGTCTTTGTGTCTTCATTAGTAGTCATAGCCTAAGGATACAGTCTTATGTCGTTACTTATGGTCTTCCTGTTAAAGTTGTATGACAGTGCTCTCATTGCTTTGGGTGACGCATGCCTCCAATCATTTGCACTTTATCAGTTTTATGTTCTTTTACATGAGCTTCAAAACAAGTGCATCCTTCAATCAGTAGTAGCTGGTATGTGTGAGCATGCAGCGAGTGTCCATGAGAGTGTGTGTGTCTGCAGTGTGTGTTCATGTGTCTGATGTGTCTTGAGTGTAAGCTGGTGTGCTTTGTCCTCTGTTTGACCTGCTACTATTCAACTTTGTTTCTTCCCAATTCACATAGTGTGAGATAAAGTTTGAGATCCTCCCGTCTTACACAGGTCAACACAACTCTTTTATTTAGCACATAATGCCATGTGTAAATCAGCATTAAGCCAGCAGTATGTTTAATAGAAACAATAAAAATAATAAATCCTAGCAAAATGTATCCAGTTCCATCACTTCCTGCGCAGCATCATTTTCCACTGTGATGTTTTGCTGTCACTACTTTCTGTTTCCATCAGGTCAGTCCAGTCTGTGATTTCACTGCATCTGTAGAAAGTGAAAAATGATTTGAGAGATTTTTCCCAAAACTGTGACGATGCACTTTCTAATGGTTGGTCATTTTGATTAATTTAATGTGATCTGCATGAAAAAATTAATTTTCATTCAAAAATAAGGAGATTTCTAAGTGACCCTAAACTTTTGAATGGTTGTGTATATAAAGACATAAATAAAACTCAATAGAGCATATATTGATGGGATGTGTAAGTCTGAATTATTCTGGTCCGTATCGGATCTTACAACTGCGACCAGTGACCCCTGGTTGGCTTTTGAATATAAATGAATGTAACAACGAGTCAGTCTTTTGAATGGCTCTTTGAAAGGAACGGCTCCTCAAGATCTGACTCCTTCAAAGAGCCATAAATCCCATCTCTAGTGTCAGCAGCCTTCTCCATCGATTCCTTCTCTCAGCAGGTGAGTGTGTGGCATGGTATGTGGGCAGGTGTTGTCAATCCAATCAGCAAGGTTTGGTGTGCTGGCAGGTGATACTGATAACACAGACTACTCCTGTTCCCATAAAGCCAGGCTCCGCACACAACTCAGTGCCAGACTGTCAAAAAACCTTGTCCTGAACCACCTGTCAGCCAAGCCACCTGGATTCCTCTGTACACCTCACTTGGTTCATGTTGAAACTACCTGGACCTCACACACTGTGTTCCTGCCGCCTGAATCAACACTCCCACTGGTCAAGTATCTTTACGCTGCAGCACTTGTCCATCACCCCATCAATTACACCACCCCAGCCTGCCATGCTCTGTTTCCCATTCTCTGTTCTCTCCCTCCAATCAAGTCCATCCATCCATTATCTATTCACAGCTTAATCCTCATTAGACTCATGGGGGGATGGAGTCTATCCCAGCTGACTTGGGGCGAAGGCAGGAGACACCTGGACATGTCACCAGTCTATCACAGGACTACATATAGAGATAAACACTCACATTAACCTCAGCATGTTTTTGGAATGTGGGAGGAAGCCAGAGTTTTATAAGTTCCCTGCTGAATTGCTGAGTTTGTGTAGTTCATTTTGTTGCCTGTGCTTCGTAGTTAATCAGTGAGTCTGTCCTCATGTTCTAGTGTTCTGTCCATTGTCGCTAGTATTATTCATCCAATTAGTGGCCTCAGTTATCTTTTATCTCTGCTTAGTTCTTGTTTTCCTGGCTTTTAAATATGGTTTGTTGTATAATTTCTGAGTGTAAAATAAAATCTTTTATTCTTTGTTACATCGGTCTGTCAGGTTTCATTCTCTGTGGCTCCGTAACATAGAGAGAGAGATTATTGGAGTGTTTCAGCATTCAAACCCATCGTTACAAAGATTAATGCACATTTAGGATATCAATGGTGCCAAAATCCAACACTGGTCTACAGAGATGTAGAAATCAGTGATCTGATCTGATGAGTCATCTTTCACCAGATTCACAACGTGTGTGAGTTAAGGTGAGGTGTACATTCAGAAAACCGTACAGACATGTACTGACCCCAACATGAGGGGATCTGGTGGCTCTGTTGTGCTTTGGGGGGCATTTTGCTGACATGGTTTGGGTCCACTTGTTCACTTAAAGGCAAGAGTCACTGCAAATCAATACAAAGTGGCTCTGAGTGATCACCTTTGTCCTGTGAGGAAACATTTGTATCCTGAAGGCAGTGGTCTCTTACAGGCTGTCCATGTTCCCTTAAACAGAGCACAAGGGCTCAATGAATGGTTTGATGAAAATGAAGTGAATCTTATTCTGTGGCTTTTACAGTCACCAGATCTCAACCCATCTGAACATTGATAGGAGATTTTGAAGTGATGTGCTCGGCAGCACCATGATCAAAATGTTGAAACTTTTTTTGAAAGGATGACGATCGTCTTCCAGTGAAGTCCCAGAGACCCAGTCGATGCCAATGATCGATGCCAAGGAGCTCTGAAAGGTGTCTGACAGCATGTAGGAACCCAAGACCCCACCACAACACTTTATGATGCTTTTTCATTTCATTTGCCCCCTGTCGGTTAAAAATTACCTCACATGGTGCAAAATGACTGAATATGAATTTATAGGCCAAGATATTTGAACCAAACTATACATTACATTCTATATATGTGGCTTGATGTTTCTCTCTCTCACCTCTATCATCTCCACCACTTCGTTTGATTCAGCTTCATGGCTAGAGGACATCTTCTTCCTGGAAACCAAAATCAAAGAAATCAAAGCTTTAAAATAAATCTTTGAAAGGGAAGGTAAAGACTGCTTATGGATTTGAAGTTGTTTTACCTCATCCACACAATCAAAAGAAGCAGAGGAATCAGACTCAAGACCACCAAAGTTAACCTGATGACATTTGGTATTAAAGCTGTTTTCCCTAAAATGAAGATATATTGATATGAGTGCTATTGTATCTGCATCAGCCTTTTAAATGATATTGTAAGTTAATCAGACAGTCTTTGGATCGTCTTTAGTGAGAGTAACGGCAGAAAAAGATTCAAGAAATTCTCTCTAGGAATGTTGTTTTAAAGTGTTGATTTGCACTTTCGTGAACATCAAAAAACATGTAGAGTTAAATGGAAAAACTTACCTGCCGTAGTCAGATATAAGGTGGAGTTATGACGCCCTCTTGTGTTCTGAGCTACACAGTAATAATTCCCACTGTGTTCAGCTCTGAAGTCAGTCATGGTGAAGATCTGTCCTGAATGAAGTGGTGAGTCTTCATTCTCCTTGTACCAGGTGTAAGTAGCTGCTGGGTTAGCATCACTGCTGCAGGTCAGAGTCACTGAACTTCCCTCCATTATCTCAGCAGATGGACTCACTGACACAGAGGGAAGCTTTGGAGCATCTGGAGGACAAAGGAGAGACAATCTTATAAGTCTATAAATTACTGACCTCTATATGTTTCAACACTGTGCTAAACTTTCTCAGGTAGGCTCCAATAGTGGATTAATGTCTTTACACCAAAGTTTTTTTTAAATTTAGCAGCCACTATCACGATGAGTGGATTAATTCAAAACTGTCAGGACGTTAATCAGGGGCGTCACTCGGTTTTTTTAGGATGGGGGGCTTAGCCCCCAGGTGATGCACAGGATGTGAGCGAACGTTTAATTTCACAAACAGCTAACAAAAACTGAGAAATTGCTTTTCCACTTTTAGATTTAGATTTATTCAGAGACATTTTACTGTGTAAATGTTTTAGGCCACAGTGGCCGTGACTTTTGTTCACAACACAATAATTCAGGGCTGCCAACTTGTGACCATGCAGACCTTAGAGTGAGATTTGGTTTGTGTGTGATGGTGATGTGGCGTCTGGGGGCCCTCCCCCCCAAAATTTTGAAAATTACTGATCCTATTTCCTGCATTCTGGTGTATTTTAAGAGCATATTGTTAAAATCTTATTATACAGATGACATTAATGGATAATATGAAAACATTGAGCTTAAAACAAGCAGAAAAAAAAACAGAGCAACGGCAGGCTCTAATGCACACTCAACAGCTCCAAGTTGACCACATCAGCCAACTAAACAATAAAAAATGCTTAAGCAAAAACAAAACATATCTTCATAACTTAAATTATCCATTCACTGAACAGAATTTTTCACCTGTTTAGACACATCTTGTCAACACATTGTCATTGTGATGCACCTGTGTTGCATAATGGTGAGCACAGGTGGAAAAAGTCAAACACAGTTAAAGCTCAGGCGTCACCGGTTGAACACAACAACTCAAAATTGATCACACTTGTGGCTAATGATGTGAGAGTACATATAAGCCAAAGCACTGGTTTGTGAGGCACAACAATGGACAGAAATCTAAGAAGAGGAGCATGGATACGGCATGCCAGGGTTTTTTCCCCCCGTTGCCTGGCCAAAGAAAGTGTGGCCTGTGATGTAGATGAAGTCCTGTGGCCTGACCCAGTACAGAAAAATGATGCTGTGGCAGAGTAATGCACTTCTTTTCTTTGTACTTCATTTGTAATTTTTTGTGCTTTATTTTTACATACAAGTGTTACATTTAAATGCACAGGATTTCTGTTTTTTTTGCAAATTCTTTTTTCTATGTACAAGTGTTACAAATGCCCAGGTATTGTTTTGCAACATGCATTTAGGCTAAAAAAAAACATTTATTTCTACCGCTTCATGTCCTGAGCATTGTGTTTTCCTTTTTTCTATGTAGTGTTTAGTGACTGCTCAGTAGAGTATTTAATTTAGATTGACTTGAGGCATGATTTGACAGCATAGTTCAGTTTTGAGCACAGATTGAAACTGTTTTGGGGTGAAAGTTTGGTTTTTGCAAGAAGAGTCAGAGGTTTTGTGAATGTAGCTTGAAAATTGGGTTTTGTGTTCACAGTTTAGGGAAAAGTAGAGCAGCTTTCCAGGAATGTGTCTTAGCAATCGAGAAAAACTGTAATTACATGGGACCTTCTGCTTTTAGTTTGGGGGCTGGAGCTAACTTATTGTTACTATCAGCAGTGATGAATACTTACTCTCCTGAAAACATTTCATATATCCATTCTTGTTCACGTTCTTCTCCTATGGCTGCTCTAGTCGGTTCTGTGTGCTCCTCCCGGTAAACACATGTTGCAGGGACCGAGAGCAACCTCGGTTGCAGGGAAAACGTGGACTGGATTTCAGTGATGTGGGCTTGCTCTATAAGAACAAGTGGAATAGACTAGATAAGGACGCACTGACTGCGTCTCTCGCAGCTGACGTAACGGCGAAACTACACAAGTCAAGGACGTAGTAAATCGATGACCTTCTGTACTACATTCCACAAGAAGAACATGATACCAGCAGTAAAATATGGTGGTGGTGGTGTGATGGTTGGAGGACCTGGACTGTTTATTACCACTGATGGAACCATGAATTCTGCTCTCCACCAGGAAATCCTCCTGGAGAATATCCACCATCAGTTCAGGATCTAAAGCTCAACACAAATGGGTTCTGCAGCATAAAAATTACCCAAAACACACAAGGACGTCCCCCTCTGAGTGGCTCAAAAAGAACTAAATGAAGGTTCTGGAGTGTCTAAGTTAAAGTCTGGACTTCAGTGTCAGTGAGACGCTGTGGCAAGACCTTAAAAGACAGTTCATGATGAAAACCATCTAATGTGACTGAATTAAAACTATTCTGCAGAGAAGAGTGGGCCAGAATTCCTCCATGGCGATGTAAAAGACAGATCACAAGCTGGAACAAATGTTTAACTGCAGTCGTTGCTACCAAGAGTGGGCCAACCAGGGATTCGGTTCAGGGGGGCAATTACTTTTCACTGGGTTTATACAGGTTCTCAATACATCTTCAGTAAATCATCATTTAAAAATTGCATTTTGTTCTTTGTGAGTTATCTCTAAATATTAGTTTGAATATCTGGAACTTTTAAGGGTGAGAAACATGCAAAAATAGAAAAGCACTGTATGCAATATCCTATTTAATCCATTTAATGTTGTTTTTTCAGAGGATGAGAGGTACAACTGAATGTTTACTTTTCAGTTCTATTTGCGCCAGATATTTATAGAGGCTGGGTTAGCATTACTGCTACAGATCAGGTTCACTGAGCTCTTTACAAGAAGGACTCAGAGAAAAGGAAGAGGCATTCAGAGGATCTGGTGGCATTGTGTTAACAGATATTATTCAAAGGTAATGGTAAATTGATACTGTCAATATTTAAATGATATCCTCTAAAAGTGTTCAGGCAAACTGGATGGTTTGAATCAGAGCTCTGAGCTCAGGCCAGAAATCATTTCCTGGTTAAGAAGATGAACAGGTTCAATAGATTCAATCAGTTATTTTCAAATTAGCTGCTGTACTCACATTTCACATCAATACCAAAGTCTCCAGATGTCCTCTTGCCCAGCACATTCTCCACTGTACAGTAATAGAGTCCAGAGTCTGAGGACTGGATGGAGCTGAAGATAAGCTGTGACTCATTACTGAGAGATTGAAGGGCTGGATTTCCATTCCTCTTGTACCAGGTGTAATTAGCTGCTGGGTTAGCATCACTGCTGCAGGTCAGAGTCACTGAACTTCCCTCCATTATCTCAGCAGATGGACTCACTGACACAGAGGGAAGCTTTGGAGCATCTGGAGGACAAAGGAGAGACAATCTTATAAGTCTATAAATTACTGACCTCTATATGTTTCAACACTGTGCTAAACTTTCTCAGGTAGGCTCCAATAGTGTATTAATCTCTTTACACCAAAGTTTTTTTGAAATTTAGCAGCCACTATCACGATGAGTGGACTAATTCAAAACTGTCAGGACATTAATCAGGGGCGTCACTCGGTTTTTTCAGGATGGGGGGCTTAGCCCCCAGGTGATGCACAGGATGTGAGCGAACGTTTAATTTCACAAACAGCTAACAAAAACTGAGAAATTGCTTTTCCACTTTTAGATTTAGATTTATTCAGAGATACTTTACTGTGTAAATGTTTTAGGCCACAGTGGCCATGACTTTTGTTCACAACACAATAATTCAGGGCTGCCAACTTGTGACCAGACCTTAGAGTGAGATTTGGTTTGTGTGTGATGCTGATGGGGGGTCTGGGGGCCCTCCCCTCAAAAAATTTTGAAAATTACTGATCCTATTTCCTGCATTCTGGTGTATTTTAAGAGCATATTGTTAAAATCTTATTATACAGATGACATTAATGGATAATAAGAAAACACTGAGCTTAAAAAAAAGCAGAAAAAAACAGAGCAACGGCAGGCTCTAATGCACACTCAACAGCTCCAAGTTGACCACATCAGCCAACTAAACAATAAAAAATGCTTAAGCAAAAACAAAACATATCTTCATAACTTAAATTATCCATTCGCTGAACAGAATTACACTCAGACACTAAACTCTGTCCCACAGGAGCAGGGTGACATGAAGTAAAATCAGGACTAAATGAATAACTTATTACAGTTTTTCTCAATTGCTAAAACACTAAACCACACTGTCTGAACCAAATTCTCAGTTGCCTGAACCTACTTATTACCTCCGCCAAGGAGGTTATGTGACACCCGGCGTTTGTGTCTGTCTGTCTGTCTGTCTGTTAGCAAGATAACTCAAAAACGCCTGGGCAGATTCAGATGAAATTTTCAGGGGATGTAGACTATGGCAAGAGGAAGAGCTGATTTAATTTTGGTGGCAATCTGGAAAGGATCCTGGATTCTGGATCACTTTGAATTTTTTAGTATGTGGTTTAGTATGTGGTCCAAAATATGACAAAAACATCATAGGTTAGTATGTTGTTCAGCAAATTAGAACAAGATGTCCAGATAGCTTAACTGGTTAAGAAGGTGATTCATAAACAGAACTCTGTCAGACATGCAGGTTTGATTCCAGCTGATGATCCTTTACTGCATGGGTTTCCTGTTTTTCTCTCTATCCTTGGCGGAGGTCTGCACTCTCTGAGTGCTTTTCTAGTTGAATCAGTCACTCTTTTGGCAAAACCATAAGCACTTTTCACCTGTTTAGACACATCTTGTCAACACATTGTCATTGTGATGCACCTGTGTTGCATAATGGTGAGCACAGGTGGAAAAAGTCAAACACAGTTAAAGCTCAGGCGTCACTGGTTGAACACAGCAACTCAAAATTGATCACACTTGTGGCTAATGATGTGAGAGCACATATAAGCCAAAGCATTGGTTTGTGAGGCACAACAATGGACAGAAATCTAAGAAGAGGAGCATGGATACGGCATGCCAGGGTTTTTTCCCCCCGTTGCCTGGCCAGAGAAAGTGTGGCCTGTGATGTAAATGAAGTCCTGTGGCCTGACCCAGTACGGAGAAATGATGCTGTGTCAGAGTAATGCACTTCTTTTCTTTGTACTTCATTTATATATTTTTGTGCTTTATTTTTACATACAAGTGCTACATGTAAATGCACAGGATTTCTGTTTTTTGCAATTTCTTTTTTCTATGTACAAGTGTTACAAATGCCCAGGTATTGTTTTGCAACATGCATTTAGGCTAAATAAACATTTATTTCTACCGCTTCATGTCCTGAGCATTGTGTTTTCCTTTTTTCTATGTAGTCTTTAGTGACTACTCAGTAGAGTATTTAATTTAGATTGACTTGAGGCATGATTTGACAGCAAAGTTCAGTTTTGAGCACAGATTGAACTGTTTTGGGGTGAAAGTTTGGTTTTTGCAAGAAGAGTCAGAGGTTTTGTGAATGTAGCTTGAAAATTGGGTTTTGTGTTCACAGTTTATGGAAAAGGAGAGCAGCTTTCCAGGAATGTGTCTTAGCAATCGAGAAAAACTGTAATTACATGGGACCTTCTGCTTTTAGTTTGGGGGCTGGAGCTAACTTATTGTTACTATCAGCAGTGATGAATACTTACTCTCCTGAAAACATTTCATATATCCATTCTTGTTCACATTCTTCTCCTATGGCTGCTCTAGTCGGTTCTGTGTGCTCCTCCCCAGCCCGATCTCACGGGGATTCGTGAAACTGTCACGTAAGTTTTAGTTTCGGTTTCGTGCGCACCAACACGATTTCGTCATGTTTTTCGTGCCGCTCACCACGAAATGCGCACCAATGTATTTTAAACGGCGGACTTTTCGTGCCACTCAGAACGTATTTCAAAAGAATGTGTATATTATATTTTTAATGTAAAACCGCGGCGAATCCAACGCTATATTTTGCATGACATCGTCCCTAAACATAACCCTAACCATAACCCTAACCATAACCTAACCATAAGCCGGTGGTACACTTACCAATTTGCATAGGAATTTCAAGAATGTCCGGCGGCCGGCGGCCACAAACGCGATCACACAAGCAGTATACGCCGATGGACAGCTTAGATCGTCATGAATCCGCCGGCATAAACCACTTTCAGATGTGATTACCACAGCGAAAAACATTTCGTGGTGAGCGGCACGAAAAACATGACGAAATCGTGTTGGTGCGCACGAAACCGAAACTAAAACTTACGTGACAGTTTCACGAATCCCCGTGAGACCGGGTTGTCCTCCCGGTAAACACATGCTGCAGAGAGCAACCTCGGTTGCAGGGAAAACGTGGACTGGATTTCAGTGATGTGGGCTTGCTCTATAAGAACAAGTGGAATGGACTGGATAAGGACCAGGCGTAAACTAACCGTGACGTCACCCGTTGGTTTCAATGGCGAGAAAATGAAGCCCGGATTTTGCTACTTCCTGGTCGCCGTTTTGGATTTTTTGGAGCCAGTGACGTAAAAAGCGTCATCAAACAGACTGGACCGGAGAGCAACTGGGGGCAGGATTGGCTGAGAACTCTCTTATCCCGCCCACGTTTTGCCGCAGAGGCTTCTGTTGCTGTCTATCAAGTATAGCCACGCCCCCTGGCTCCGCCAACTTTAACGATTTATTTAAAATTCAGTATTGATTTATTTTAAGATCGGCCACCTGATCTCTCATTTTGACCATGAAAACTAACGGGGGAAAAATCCTGAGCTGTAGAACATCAGTCTATCAAATTTTATTTTTTCCAAAAATGAATTGGGGTCTGTGGAGGAAAAGCTTTTTGGAGCCAGCCCTAGCGGACGGTGTGATATTGCAAGTTTTTGACACTTCCGGGTTTGCTTCAATTCTGGAGCCAGATGCTACGTCCATTATATATACAGTCTATGATAAGGACGCACTGACTGCGTCTCTCGCAGCTGACGTAACGGCGAAACTACACAAGTCAAGTACTACATTCCACAAGAAGAACATGATACCAGCAGTAAAATATGGTGGTGGTGGTGTGATGGTTGGAGGACCTGGACTGTTTATTACCACTGATGGAGCCATGAATTCTGCTCTCCACCAGAAAATCCTCCTGGAGAACATCCACTATCAGTTCAGGATCTAAAGCTCAACACAAATGGGTTCTGCAGCAAAAAAAATTACCCAAAACACACAAGGACGTCCCCCTCTGAGTGGCTCAAAAAGAACTAAATGAAGGTTCTGGAGTGTCTAAGTTAAAGTCTGGACTTCAGTGTCAGTGAGACGCTGTGGCAAGACCTTAAAAGACAGTTCATGATGAAAACCATCCAATGTGACTGAATTAAAACTATTCTGCAGAGAAGAGTGGGCCAAAATTCCTCCATGGTGATGTAAAAGACAGATCACAAGCTGGAACAAATGTTTAACTGCAGTCGTTGCTACCAAGAGTGGGCCAACCAGGGATTCGGTTCAGGGGGGCAATTACTTTTCACTGGGTTTATACAGGTTCTCAATACATCTTCAGTAAATCATCATTTAAAAATTGCATTTTGTTCTTTGTGAGTTATCTCTAAATATTAGTTTGAATATCTGGAACTTTTAAGGGTGAGAAACATGCAAAAATAGAAAAGCACTGTATGCAATATCCTATTTAATCCATTTAATGTTGTTTTTTCAGAGGATGAGAGGTACAGCTGAATGTTTACTTTTCAGTTCTATTTGCACCAGATATTTATAGAGGCTGGGTTAGCATTACTGCTACAGATCAGGTTCACTGAGCTCTTTACAAGCAGGACTCAGAGAAAAGGAAGAGGCATTCAGAGGATCTGGTGGCATTGTGTTAACAGATATTATTCAAAGGTAATGGTAAATTGATACTGTCAGTATTTAAATGATATCCTCTAAAAGTGTTAAAGCAAACTGGACGGTTTGAATCAGAGCTCTGAGCTCAGGTCAGAAATCATTTCCTGGTTAAGAAGATGAACAGGTTCAATAGATTCAATCAGTTATTTTCAAATTAGCTGCTGTACTCACATTTCACATCAATACCAAAGTCTCCAGATGTCCTCTTGCCCAGCACATTCTCCACTGTACAGTAATAGAGTCCAGAGTCTGAGGACTGGATGGAGCTGAAGATAAGCTGTGGCTCTTTACTGAGAGATTGAAGAGATGGATTTCCATTCCTGTTGTACCAGGTGTAATTAGCTGCTGGGTTAGCATCACTGCTGCAGGTCAGAGTCACTGAACTTCCCTCCATTATCTCAGCAGATGGACTCACTGACACAGAGGGAAGCTTTGGAGCATCTGGAGGAGATTTGGACAGACAGACAACACAATATAAATGAAATTCACACATGAAATACATGAGTTACATCCACCTCTGCTGTTGTGGTAGTACTTTTGTTTTTCAGATTTACCACTATGAAGCTGAGGACCATTTGTCTGTCATGAATAAATCTTACAAATTGCTTCATTAACTCCAATTGAGTGCAACGAGCTATCATCCTGAAAATGACAGAAATCTTTTTGCAGAAACATAACTGAGAAGCAAAAACATGTGATGTTCTCTATGTGTGTCTATGTATCTGGATTATATTTCAAAATGCTGTAGAACAAAATGTATCCAAATATTGCTTTTCTTACAGTGGTTTTACTGATAGTTTAGCTCTAATTTAAATAAATATAATTTATATGTCTATATTAGGATCTACAAGCCTTCAGAGTGTTTACATCTGGAATTATAATTGCACTGTAATGTTGGTATGAATGTGTATTTGACTTTTTCGGTGCATGATGAAGTAAACTTACACACTTCAGGAGATCTGTGTTGCTCGTGTCTTTTCAGAGCACAAGAGATTCTGTCTCCAAGATCAAACTGGTCTTCAAAAGAAAATGTCACCACATCCATTTTCTGTTCATTCTTAAACCAGACGTAGGAATGACCAGATGGAGTGCAGCTGCTGAGACACTTCAGTTGTAAACGAGTGTAATGCTGAGAGTCTGATATTCTGGTCACGTGAACCTGGAGAACTGGATGTGATACAAAGGAACCAAACTTAGCATCTTAGCTTTACATCATAATAAACATGTTCAGTGTTGTGGTTAAATGTACCAAACTGGTGTATTTACATGTGTTTGTGTTTGTCATTACCTGTGACAGTCAGAGTTGTTCCATGTAAATCACTGCCCCATTCAACCCAAGATGTTTTGAATTTGAAGCGATATTCAGCTGAATCAGTTTCTCTCAGTTCTCTGATTGTCAGTGTGGAGCCTCTGCTCCATGTATCGACCTGAACTCGACTTACATACTGGGAGTCTTCTCTGACGTCCTCAGGTTCATATGAATTCAACCACCGATGACTTTGTTGAGGACTAAACCAAAATGATGATGTGGTAGATTCATAACTTTGATAAGTGCAAGAAATGACCACTGTTGATCCTCTGACAGCAAAGATTCTTCTCTTAGTGTAGGTCACTTTGTTGCAGGATTGACCACGGACACCTGAAAGATTTTTTCCTTTATTGTCAAGAAAACTATTGTTTTTCATTGCAGTACTTCACAGCTCTTGTGACCTCTGACCCATGTAAAATATATATGAGGGGGTTAGAAGCAGAGTGGTCCGACCCACAACTGAGTTTTATTTCATTTCTGTAATATTTTATGGTCTGGATTTTAGCAGTAAAGTGGTTTAACCCACAACCTAAATACAGCGTTACAGTGGAATGTTGGATCATTACTGAAAACACAAAACTTTGAATCCATATTTCTCAAAAACTACAGAAAGATGGTTAGACCACTCTGCTTCCAAACCCTCCATATGAAGTCATTGAACAGCACATGAACTGAAATGTTGAAAAAATTGTGTCAGTGGAAAATTATGGAGTAAAAAACTCACAGACTGAAGCTGAAGGGAAATCCTCAAATCCTCTTAGAGCGCAAGAAATGCTGTCTCTGCACTGAAAGTCTGAATAAGAAGGTGTTGCTATCCCAATATCACGTCCATTTTTGTACCAGACATAGGTAGAATGATCAGGTAAAAGACAGTCACTGTGACATGTCAGTGTTTCCTGGTAGGAATATGAGTATGGCACATTTACACGCAGATCTGTAAAGAAAAAACAGGAAGAGTTTTTGTGAAGAAAAATATCAACACAGACATGCAAATACAAAAGACGTTTATGTCATTATTTTGTAGATGCTGGAAATAATTGACATATCAACCTGTGACAGATAAAGTGACTCCAGTTGGACTACTGTAACGTCCTCTTGGTACATTTGTTCTGAACCTGAACCTGTAAACAGCTGAGTCACTCTCTCTCAGGTCTCTGATTCTCAGAGTGCATCTCTTCCCATCACATCTGTACTCCACTCGATCTGCGTAGGCTTCATCTGTAGTCAGATCCACAAAGTCTTTAATGAACCAGAATGTTTTCTGAACTGTGAGATAATAGCCATCCATGGAGGTTGGGTGTTTGTAATTGCAGCTCATTTCCACTGTTGATCCTTTTACAGCACAGATCTGAGTAGAAGTGAAAGTCACTCCCCAGTCATCCTGACCCTGTACCACTGTAACACAGAGCACATCAGAAACCAGGATCAGATTCTCATATAAACATCAGACAGTTAGAACTGGATATGACCTTAAAACAGGACCTTAAAACTTCTGCTCTGTGCTTCTTGCTCTTCACTTCAGTGTTTGGAACTTTGTTATAAATATTTTAAAACAGCCGATAAAAAAAATACAACTATTTCCTTCATGACTAATGAAAGTTAAATAATGAATTAACTGTGGCTAATCATATTTTTTGGAAAGTGAATTCAGTTTCACTGACTACACCCAAACCTGATGACCTCCAGACCTGTTCAATCAAGAAATCACTTCAATAGAACCTGTGTGACTAAATGAAGTCGGCCAAAAGATCTAAAAAAGCTGCAACAAAATGATCCAAAGAAATTCAAGAACAGATGAGAAATAAAGTCACTGACGTCTATCAGTCTGGAAAGGGTTACAAAGACATTTCTAAAGGTTCAGGACTCCAGAGAACCACAGTGAGAGCCAAAATGGAGAAATCATGGAATAGTGGGGAACCTTCCCAGGAGTGGACCAACGACCAAAATTACCCCAAGAGCACAGTCATGACTTATCCAGGAGGTCACAGAGGAACCCAGGACAACATCTAAAGAACTGCAGGCCTCCTTTGTCTCAGTTAAGGTCAGTGTTCATGACTCAACAATAAGGAAGAGACTGGACAGAAATGGATCCATGACAGAGTTCTAAGGACAAAACCACTGCTGACTAAAAACAGCATAAAGGCTCATCAAACATCTGAATGATCCCCAAGACTTTTGGCAGCATATACTATGGACTGACGAGACCAAAGTTTAACTTTTAGAAGGAGTGTGTCTCGTTCTGCATTTCAGAAAAAGAACGTCATAGTAACAGTCAAACATGGTGGTGGTAGTGTGATCATCTGGGGCTGCTTTAGGACCTGGACAACTTGCTGTGATTTTTTTTGAAGCTTTTTTTATTAGTGAAGACAGACAGGAAACGAGGGAGAAGACTTGCAGTGAAGGGCCAAAAGCAGGAATTGAACCCAAGCCGCTGTGTCTGGGACCAGCCCTGTACATGTGTTGCCTGCTTAACCTGTTGAGCTTTACAGGTGCCCACAACTTGCCGTGATTGATGGAACCATGAATTCTCTACAAGAAAATCTTGAAGGAGAACGTTCAGCCATCAGTTCATGACCTCAAACTGAAGCTCACTTGGGTTCTGCAGTCGGACAACGATCCAAAACACACCAGCAAGTCGACTTTTGAATGGCTTTAAAAAAAACTAAATGAAGATTTTGGAGTGTCCTAGTCAAAGTCTGGACTTGAATCTGAAATGCTGTGGCATGAACGTAAAAAGGCCGTTCATGCTGGAAAACCCTCCAGTGTTGCTGAATTAAGACAATTCTGCAAGAAGAGTGAACCAAAAATATCTCCACAGAGATGTCAAAGACTCATTGCCAGTTATAGAAAATGTTGGAGTTCAGTTGTCGCTGCTGAGGGTGGTCCAACATGTTATTAGGTTTAGGGAGCAATTACTTTTTCACACAGGGAGGGTATAGTTTTATTTCCTTAATGAATAAAATCATTATTTAAAAACTACATTTGTGTTTACTTGGGTCATCTTTGTCTGATATTAAATTTATTTAATGATCTTAAACATTCAAGTGTGGAAAATGTGCAAACAAGTAAGAATTTCAGAAGGGGGCAAATAGTCTTTCACGGCGCTGTAAATGCAGTCAAAAAAAAGTCCATTTCTCTCTCAACTGTAGTAGAGAAGCAGCATTACAATTATCAAGTATCTTAGATTTATACTGAAGCATGAAACATTCCACCATTACACCACCATACAGGAAGCATTTAATACCAGAAACGGCTCTGCTTTCCTCTGAAACCTCTGATTTCAAGAAAGAAAAGTGAATGTCTGCAGAGTTTGTACCACATTGCCAAAAAATCAATTCAGCTGCATGTACTTGCTAAAAATAAACCATTCTGAAAGTGATGTAAACGTCTTAAAAATATTACCAGTCAAAAGTCTGGACACACCTTTTCATTCACTGGTTTTTATTTAGTTATTTCATACATTGTAGATTAATACTGAAGACATCAAAAATATAAAAAAAAATACATATGGAATTGTGTTGAAAACAAAAAAGTGTTAATCTTCAGTATTAATCTGTAATGCAGAAAATAATGCAAATAAATGCAAAGCCCTGAATGAGAAGGTGTGTCCAAAGGTTTGACTTTTACAGTAAAAATGTACAGTACCTGGTATGCAGAGAAGGAGGACAACAAATCCACTCACTGCTGCTGCTAAACTCATAGCTGCTCTTCTTGACTCTGTTAAATCACATCAACAGGATCTCAAACACAACAGAAATATGACTTGTCAGTTTGTCACAGTAAACATTTCTTGACCAAAAAGTGGAGGACGTGTTTCTTGAAGAGAATTTCTATTGTGGATGGAAACATTTTCTTGACCAGAGGTAGAGGTGTGAAAAGCAGACTTCCTTCCTCTTTAGATTATTAATACACATGAACACACAGACAGGCAGTAAATCCCCAAGCTGAAATGAAGAAATGATTCTTACTGATGCTTTGCGTGCATGGAGCTCTTAATTTATAACTTCTGGTCACAGTTTTTATTTATTTTTTTGAAAAAAGATGATTCTAGAAAAAAAAAGCCAGGTTTACTGATTTGTATTTACAGCATCAGCCTGTATGATGATTTGTTTTTGTAAATACAACACATCTATTTGGGTGGACGGTGTGAACTAAAAGTGACAATTTGTTTAAACTTTTCTTTTTATAAGTTCTCCTTTAGTTAGTTAAATGTTTGTTTAAACCAAATTTCCAATAAAGGTGGAGTTAAGGGCAGATTTTTAAAAACTTTTTCAAGAACTCTAAGAACAGATGTGAAAGTTTGATCACATATCTCAATCAGAAGCCTGCTTCTTTTATTATTGCAGATATTTGCAACCTTTTAAACATGAGACATGTTTGTTAAAGTCTCTGTGACATGAAGATCATACAGGAAACTGGATCTGTACAAAGGTGATAAACATGCAAAAGTCTGAGCCTTTTTTTTATACAGTATACTGTACAGGACACGACAGACGTTCATCACAGTTGCTCAGTAACTGATATCTATTATAGTTGTGTTATTTACATGGTGCAACATGAGCATTTAATACCTTAAATAGACTTACCAAATATAAAATAGGAGACAGTGCACACCATGATGGCACTGCAGAGTAGACCAGACATTTTGACAGATTTTCTAAATGTTTAAACAGGTAAACAATTCGACATAAATACCGAGTGGTTGATTCAAAAACATTTTAATGTCGTACAAAGTCCAATGTGATAGATGGGGTAAAAAAATATAATATTTATCTTCTTTAATAGATCAAAGAGCAACCTTTCAATCATATTTGACTGCATGATTATCTCTGATCTGACTGCTATTCTCAGAAATGTCTCTTCGGCAGAAACTTTAAAGACTGAACAGGAAACAAGTCACTGACACAAATTCCAGGAATAAAATAAGCTACACTCACAGTGGGTAATGCTACACTAATGACTGAACACTGCTAAAGGCAGCCACAAATTAACCTGAAACAGAGACTGGAAAACAATAAATAATAATGTTTTAAGCTATGGACCTACACCAGATTAAATATGGCTATTATATTAAATATACTCTACTGTTCAAAAGTTTAGGGTCACTTAGAAAGGCCCTTATTTTTGAAAGAAACATACTTTATTCAATGAAGATAGCATTAAATGAATCAGAAATCCAGTCTAGACATTGTTAATGTAGTAAATGACTATTCTGGATGGAACCGGCTGATTTTTAATGAATATCTCCATAGGGGTACAGAGGAACATTTCCAGCAACCATCACTCCTGTGTTCTAATGCTACATTGTGTTAGCTAATGGTGTTGAAAGGCTAACTGATGATTAGAAAACCCTTGTGCAGTTATGTTTGTACATGAACAAAAGTGTGTGTTTTCATGGGAAACATGACGTCGTCAGGGTGAACCCAAACTTTTGAACAGTACTGTATATTTTACAGATTTTAAACACTAACTTTTTGTGGACAAAAAGATTTGATACACAGCGGAAGACAGCTGATAGTTTCTCATTTGTAACACACATGACCGAGCTAAAAGTTGTTATCCAGTTAAGGAAATATTTTGCAGGAGTGAAAAATATGTCAAAAACAGTTGACATGTTTATAGGTATTACATGTGGTCAAATGTCCTTCTCTACAGGAAGACATGTCACTAATGTTGACTATTTTTAAAAAGGAACACACAGGAGGATGCGGTCTAGAGACAACCCTTCTGCTTTCGTTGTGGTTGGTACAAGTCGACAAAACACATCACAGAGTTCAGAAGCTTTCTTTCACTTAACATTACTGGAAAACAAACTTCAGCACTCATTTTGTGGCCGACAGGTAGTCGTATCACAACTCAAGACAGGAAAGTAATCATTCCTTCTGCACCTCTTACACAGTAGAAGTTCTTCTGTCCACACTGAGTGCTGTTTGTCCTCTTTTTTAAGGCCTTTTTCCTCTGTGAATCCCTCTTTAATGTGCTTCATGCAGGTGTTGTGAAGGTCAGGGAGGGACATAGTTATGGTTTCCATGGTTTCTTGTCTCCACCGTGCTGGTCTGGTGTGTGTTTGAAGCGGCATTTATCACCATGGAAACAGCCTATGGTCCACCAGTAGAAGCACTCGTCACCATTTATAGGTGACCCCTGCCTGGACCTGTGTGGAACCAGAAGAGAAGATCCTGCATCATATTCACATGAATACGGTAAAAACAGGCAAATAATGGATTGTAGATCGTGGATGGTGGGTGTGGAAGTCAACAGTGACCATAATAAACTCCCTAAAGCCAAATCAACACACCAACACATCTAATATACACTGATCCGGCTTAACATTATGATCATCTAACATTGTGTAGGCCCCCTTTATGGTCTAAAATGCTCTGAACCACTGGGTCTGGACCAGAGGACCTCTTGAGACATCCTATGGAGTCTGGACCAGCATACCTGTCCAGGTGTCTATGGGGTCTGAACCAGGACATTGGCAGTGGATCCCTTGGGTACTCTGGGTTGTGCAATGGGGCATCTGGGATTAAAACTTGTTCCACTGCATCCTGTTGATGTTTCATCAGAATGAGGTCCATGAAGTCTGGAGGTCAAATCAACATCTTGGGGGATTGTCGTGTTCCTCAAGATGTTCATGATTCTTTGATGTTATTCCTGTTTTGATGTGGTGGGATGTATTGTCCTGTGTGAGGAAGCCAGTAACATTTAAGATTTCCGTTTAAATGAAGGAGTGTGTTTGTACTGGGACAGCGTTTATTTTAGTGTCTAAGTCTCATCCACATGGATGCCACAATCCAAGGTTTTCCAGCAGAACACCACATAGAACCAACATGATCAATGTTCTTCACTTCACTGTCAGTGGTCAGAATGTCATGGCTGATTGGTGTAAATACCTTACCCTAACTGGCACATATGATAAGTGGTAAAAATAAACCAATCTGAAAAATCACAACACCACACAGATACACTTTAGTCAGTCATCCTGATGCAGCGCTGCTTGGCTGAGCTCCTACAGCGCTGAAGCCAAGGCTGGTGTTGGTCCTTTGCATGGAGGGCAGGGTCTGCTGGATCCAACCATCGGGGTACCTCATCAGCAGCTTGCTGCCCCTCAGCTCCACCCCCTGGACATGAGGACACACTGCAGCTGATCAAACTTTACATGATGACAGCTCCTTGTTGAAACTCATAGGGGCACATTAATAACCTGCTCTTACATTCAAGAAGGTAACCACAGCTTAGTTCTGCTCACCTGAATATGAGCTCATTAGTTACCTGCAGCTTCTCCAGGGCTTTGGCAGCCATGTTGGCATTCTTGAAGTTGATAAAAGCACAGACACGTTCATGAAGAACTCTGAAGCTTTCAATCTCACCAAACCTGTCAACACAAACACTCAAAGTCTCAAATGTACAGCACAACAGTGTGGCATTGATCTGTAGCTCAAGTGATGCTGTTTGTGATTCGTAATCAGTATTGGTACTTAAAACATTACGTCATTACAATAATTATAGTTATATAATAACTTAGTACAATAACACTTCCTCTCCTGCCTCTACAGAAGTGATACCACTACAACTAAAAGCATTCGTGCTATTCCTGGTAATATTACTGCTATATTCAGTGCTGTGAAAACATATTTGCCTCCTTCTCAAATTCTTATTTTTGTGCATATTTTCCTCACTTTAATGTTTAAGATCATCAAATAAAAGTAAATATCAGACAAAGATAACCCAAGTAAACACAAAATGCAATTTTAAAATGATGATTTTACTCCTTAAGGGGAAAAAACTATTCAAAGCTTCCTGGCTCTGTGTGAAAAGTAATTGCCCCCCACTAAACCTACTAACTGGTTGGGCCACAGCAGCAACAACAGTCAGATGTCTTCTATAACTGGTAATGAGTCTTTCACATGTCTGTGGAGATTTTTTGGTCCACTTATTTGGCCGACTTCATTTTGTCAGACAGCTTCTATTTAAGGAATTTCTTGTTGAACAGGTCTAGAGGTCATTCCGATGGGTGTGGTCAGTGGAATTGAAATAGCTTTCCAAAAAATGTGATTAGCCACAGTTAATTCATGATTTAACAAGGGGGGCAATTACATTTTCACACAGGGCCAGGGATTTTTGGAATAGCTTTTTATCTCTTAAAACATGAAATAATCATTTAAAAACTGCATTTTCTGTTTACTTTGGTTATCGTTGTCTAATATTTAAATTTTTTTTGATGATCTGAAACATTTAAGTGGGGGAAACATTCAAAAAAACAATAGAGCACTCTAAGTTACTACTACACATGTACTACTTGTACTAACATTTGACCACTACAGATGTTGATATTTTTGCACTCAAAAAAATACATCATGGTGGTTTTGGGTGGTACACATGTCTTTGCTTCAAGTAGATGTCTTAGATATTTCTGTAATACTATTTAAATGTGCATTAGTCTCTTTTGTTATCAAAGAAATGGTAAATACAATCTGGTAGGACATTTTGAAACATTTTCTCATATAATGTATCCGCTGCAGATGGATCCTAGCCTAGCCACGCTAGACAACCCACGGCAACGAATTTAATTCTCTGCCAGGGTGGGTCTAGTTACCCTCCATAAGACTCGAGGTTGGTTGCTCCTAAAACTGGCCGGACCAATCACCATGAAGTGTAGAGTCAGAAGGCGGGCGTAACTAAGTGACGACAGAGGCGTGACGATTCTGACAGAAACAACCGGAAACAATAAACAGTTATCTTTCAACTCGGCTTTGGCCACAGCCCTTAAAGATTTGAAGCTAAAATTCAACTTGAAAGATAAACAAAGGACGGCACTGAAGTGTTTCATTGAGAAGAAAGACGTATTTGGACTTATGCCGACGGGATATGGCAAATCCTTAATATACCAGTTGGCTCCGCTGGTTGGGAAGCTAATGGGACTTAGCCAGAATCCCGCCGGCACTCTAGGAACTCCGTCAGCCTATTCGTTGCGCTGATTGGTTGTATACCTACCCAATTGCTGCAGAGTGATTTGAAAGACAACCTTTTAGCCCGCCTCCCTCCCTGTCGAGCGGCCCTAGACCCTTGTGCCTTCAGAATTCAGAACATGGGTCTAGCGCGGCTAGGCTAGATGGATCCTGGAAAGTAGCGCTTAAAAATGCACAGAATCTTTCATATGTTTGTCTGCTGAACCTGGCTCCTGTAAGTATATAAACTCGAAAGATTGTTTTCAGAAATTCTCTTGACGTTCATCAGCTGTGGGTGATCAGGGGTGGATTTTTTGTTTTACTTTTCATAGAATATAAAAGTGTTACGATCCAACCTCTAGGGGTTGGCTGGATGCAACAAAAATAACCAGATGTTATTGTTTTATGTGAACAGATTTATTGCTTAGTGACAAATGGAACATAAAAGTGACAAGAATGAACACAAGACTGGTGAGTGTTGCTGAATCAAAAGAAGAGAATATAACAAAAGGAAATCTTGTTATCTTTGTTCAGCTCTTCCATGGAAACTGTTCATCCAATCAATAAATTTATTTGACAAATTGCTTATTTTTTGACTGCAATAATGAAGGCTTTAATGCATTTACAGCTGATGAGGGATGGTATGTGCTGCTGTACTACTACTACTGTTCTCGACCGTGACACAGACAAAGACCAAGGCCAAGACCTAGACGGAGGCAAAGACACGGGCCGGTGTTATTTCTTTACAGATTCATACACCACACTGCTAAAAGAAGGTAAATACACTGAAATATATGAATGAATTAATGACTGTAAAACAGACAAAGAGCACACAGCACATCAAGCTCACAGAGTCACTCATGATAAAGTTCAAATAAAGTTGAATTCAGCTTCAGTATTGCTGTAATTCAGTCTAGATGGCGTCCAAGTCATGATGCTTCATGTCTCACATCATAAAAATATACAGTTTCTTGTATTTTAGAGCAGTAAATAAAGCATTTCTTTTTCTAACTTTTAAACTTACTCTGTGGAAGTATGAAATGAGAACAAGCTGCCAGCTGACATTCAACCAGACCTTGTCATTTGATTGCTTTATGTTTTGCTGTGATATTTAGGTTTATTGTACCCACTACCATGTTCATAGTATCTTTGCATCTATCACTGTATTAGTAAATGACTGAAACTTAATTTGCCACTGCACTTTCAACTGTCATGTGTTCTTGCTGCACTGCTCTACATAAACCACCTGCCTCTTCTGACTTGTCAGTTACTATTTCTAGAATACACTATTCTCTGCATTGTACACCATGTCAACACTGTATGTTTGTATTCTGTCTTCTGGTTAATCTCTCTTCCCTCTAAGTTTATTGTTCACTCACTATCTGTCCTTCTTACAGTTGTCAATATGATTTCTGTTGTCATTTTTCTGAAGCTGCACTGCAGACCAGGTGAATCAACGTTTCATTTCTTACTGTATGATTGTATGTGGCTGGAACTTGTAGACCAGAGAGATGTCAGCACAACTTGTCAAGTGTCAGAGGACCAGGATAGTCAAATACTATTTGAATGATATAGTTTCTCTTCTTCACAGACAGATTAACGCTCACTTCATAACCAGGACACTACACTATAGTGATGCTCTTTGTTCTAATCTGTCAAAGAACACAATAAATCCCTTCTTGTAAAATTCTGTCACACTGTGGTTGGAATATGAGTAAAATGACAAGAGTAACTGACAATCACTTTTGTAATCACACAACTTTTCAGCATGTTTTTGGCTGCAATGCAGATGTTTAACTAGGAAAATAGAAAAAATACAATTCACATTTTTGCTCTCCCTTTAAAAAATATCCAGTGAAAGATGAGACGGAGGTGAAAGGTGTATTTAGGATGAGGTGGGTGACGCTACATAGGACAAAGAACCAGAAAGAGTTTGTTTTGGTCAGAGAGCAGCAGATAATCTTCACAACTCAACACGAGCAGTTAAACAGCTGACAGTGAAATCTCAAACATCACATCTGTCCTGGGGAGAACACAAAGAGTCAACAAATCCGCTCACAGCTGCTATCAAACTCATCACTGCTCTGCTCTCCTTTACCATGTCATAAGGTGTCTCTGAATGTGCCTCCTGATTCTTCTTTCGACATCGCAGAATTCCCTAACAATACCAGGGTCTATAGGCTGTGATAGACTGCACATGAGGATGTGGTGTTGAACGAAAACCTGTCACCTCTGTGGTCGTCCGTAATCTTAAGATCTGTCCTGGCTCCCTTCCTCTTTACATCATCAGCAGGTCTTAAGATCTGAATATCTGTACCTGTCTGAGATGAAATGAAAAATGCATGAACCTCCCAGAATACTGCAGTGTGTAAAAAAGAGAGGCTCGTTTTTTGGCCTGTTGGTCTCTGAACCCCCAGTATCACAGCATCCTCACCCATGGCAGAATTTGCACTAAACTTGTGGTTCACTTCAAACATGCTCTTTTACACATATCTATAGCTGTGCATAGTAGTTAAACTTGCATTCACACATGACATTACCCTCCTAGGAAACACTGTCAGTGAAGCCGAAGACCTTCCCCATCAGGTAGAGCGAGAAACAAGACTGATTGGACTCCTCCTGAATGCTGGAAAGACGAAGTTCATGCACCTTAACCCAACATCTGAGGAGACATTGCATGAACTAGATGGGTTGGAAATCGAAATAATTGATGATTTCCTATATCTTGGAGGCTACACCAGCACAGCACGTGATATAGTAACAAATAATTAGTAAACTTAGGGAGCATTGCACTCTGTCAAAAATACGGGCATCTCCAATTAAATCAGCAACCAAAATGAGAGGATTCAAGGTGTCAGTGGAATCCATCTTGCTTTATGGATCTGACTCCTGGTCAACATCGAAGACACTCTGAAAAATAATTGGTGGGGTTTATAGCAGAATGTTACAGACGGTACAAAACATTTCCTGGAAATCACGCCTCACCAACAAGTCCCTACATGGCTCACATCCACACTTGTCAACCATCACTAGGTAATGTAGAATATCCCTGGCTGGACTTGTGATGAGACCCACTGAAGCAGGTGGTGGAGTACCGTTATGGAAACCTGATAGTATCAGAAGTGCTGGCAGGCCGAGCACAACATTAAGGAAGGTGCTAGAAGAAGACACTGGTCTGGAAGGAAAAGAACTTTTGATGGAAATGCTGGACAGAGGGAGCTGGAGGAAGAACTTTATTCATGTCAACAATTCTGTCCGATGCAACTGACTGAGTAGTTACACACTTATTTTCCTTTATTTGACCTGCTGACCTTTAGATTAAATTTGAATGCATGCGCGTTTTTTGTACAAGTACTTTGAGAGAAAAGAAGAAAACAAACAGACTGACGTCCCTTGTATCCTTGGTCAATAAATTTGATTCAACTTCTTGAGAGATATTCTTAAACCCATTAGAAAAAAAACTTTGTCACGAATGTGAATTCAAATAGTTGATGTTTATCACTGCTGGGCTTGTTCTCTTTTTTTAAAAATCACCATAAAGACTGGTGATTATCAGCCAGAAACCGCTTGAATTGATCTGATTTTCAACTTTCCAACAGTCTGTGAACGTGTCGCGTAGTTCCATCAGAAAAATGTACCAAACTTAGGTTTGAAATTGTGTGAAATCAGCTAAATGGTTATATTTATATAGCACTTTACATGATACATCACATTCACACACTGATGGCGGAAGCTGCCATGCAAGGCGCTAACCATGACCCACCAGGAGTAATTAGGAGTCTTGCTCAAGGACACCTTGTCAGGCCAAGGATCAAACCAGCAACCTTTTAGTTACAAGACGGCCACTCTACCCACTGAGTCATGCCGCCCTGTCTGTAATGTAGCTGAGTGGAGGCTTGTAGGTAAAAACTAAATAAAACCAAATACAGTAAAACATCTTTGTATATTTGTTGTACAGTAACTGTAAAAATGTGCTTCCTATACATCAGTTGTGTTTAATGTGGTGGACAATGCCAGTGACGGGGTCCTGTTTATCCTTCTGGAAGCCAAAATTTAAAGCAGTGATTATTCAGAGCTCTTAAATGTGCCTGTTGATGGTTGTAAACACAGTGGACAGAAGAGGAGACCTTATCATTCTAAAAAATTAAACAAGAAAAACTTAGAAATACAGAACACTGTCATCTGCATACAACCGTGCTTTAAAAAATGTTTTTGATGCTGTTTCTACACAACAATCTGTCAAGTTTTTTCTGTATTACACACATTAACATGACATCTGAACTGTCTACTTATTAAATGAATCTGTTTATTTGGTAAAATATCAAAATATATAACAATATAGATCAGTGCAGTCAAGACAGTTTATGAAAGTATTGCCAAAGGGTATGAAAGGGTGTGAAATAAGCCACGTACTGAAAAGACTAAACAAACCACAGTAAATAGGTTTCACTTTAAGCCCGAGTCCACATATACACAAGTATTTTTTTCTTTAGAAAATGGTTCTTTCTCCATTGTTCCCCCCAAAAGTTTCCCTCCACATTTAAACACAAATCTGTAGCATCATTAAGAGTATGGCAAACCAAGAGGCGGTGATACAAGCCTAAACCCCAGAGCAATATTGGCCAATCAGAGGCTAAGAAGGGGAAAAGGCTATTAAAAAGCTTTTACAAGTTCCACTAAGCTACTATTCTGACTCAACAGATGATACTGAGGGTATAAATCTTCCTCTGGTCAGCTCTGTCCTCTCCGTTCGCTATATACAGGGTAACTTTTTCAAAAATCCATTTCACTGTGAGACACAACCTACCACATGAAAAATGTCACGTCTTGCCGATCATTTGGACCGTGCAGTAATGCAGTCCTGCTGTTGTTTGTTTTGTTTGTTTTTCAATAAATTATCCATTTTAAATCACAGTGTATGCAAATGTTCCACCACAACAGTCTCACCTGTCACTATTTTTTGATGAACACCTTAGCTCCGCCCACAACCGCTGTGATTGTTTTAAAGAAGACACTAGCCATGATGAGTTCATCACTTCATCCACCTCTTCTTACTCTGATGCCCCTATCACTTTGGAACAGGGTAAATCTGGACTCATCAGACATGACCTTCTTCCATTGCTCCAGAGTCCAATCTTTATGGTATTTAGCAAACTGAAGCCTTTATTTTCTGATCAGTCTCACTGATCAGTGGTTTTCTTTGAGCTACAGCTGTTTAGTCACAATCCTGAGTTTCCTTCACATTGTGTCTGTGGAAATGTTCTCACTTTCACTATTGAACATAGCTGTGAGTTCTACTGTTGATTTCTTACAATCATCTAAGAATTTGATCCGACCACATTTGTTCCTTGTTGATGATGGTTCTCCACTATCCTTCAGGTTTTAATAAAGTGTTGGACGGTTCTTAACCCGATTTTAGTAGTTTCGGAAATCTCCCTGGTTGTTTTCTTTGATTGATGCAGGCCAATAATTTGACCCCTCTGAGGACAGATGAACATCCTTCCATGACCACAGGAAATGTCTTCCATCATGGTTGTTTAACCCTCGTGTTGTCCTTACCAAAAAATGTTGCTGCCTTGTCTGAACAAAGTCCAAAAATTCAGAAAAAAATTCCCAAAATTTATAAAAACTTGCAAAATCTTAAAGAAGAAAATTCCTGAAAAGTTTCCCTCAAAAATATTATTTTTTTAAATAAAAAATCCCCAAATTTGACAGCAAAATTCACTGGATTTTGGTTGATTTTTTTCTGAATTTTCTTAAACTTTTTTAATTAGTTTTTTCCCAGCAAAAAAGTTAAAAATTTCCTAAATTTTTTTTTGAAAATGTGGAAGTTTCCACTGTGAAAATATATATGTTTTTTCCCCCACATTTTTAAACCTTTAAAACGGGTCAATTTGACCCGAAGGACGACAGGAAGGTTAAGAAATGAGAAGCTCCTCACTGCATCAGCTAGGGTTAAATAAGTTGTTGCAGCTGAAACATCTTCATCACTGCAGTAATTATCCAGTGGAAGGCTCTTACATATTTGTTTAGTTAAATCCAGGTGGTGATGGGTTGTTTTTGGACAGAAAGTGTATATTATAAAACTGGTGCCTGCTGCAAGATAAGTGATGTCATGAGTTCCTGAAAGGATGAACACATACAAGTATTATTGTATGTTGCCCAAACAAACAGCTTGTTTAACCTCTTGGATGTGTTCCTGTAACGTTGTCATGGAAACGTCAGACATGTAGGGTTGGAAGAGGGACATAGATTTGTGTTCATAGTCTGTGGTTTTTGTTGACTGTGCTGTACACTGCTGACGGGTTCTCCACAGCTTCCTGACGACTCCGTCTGTCAGAACAAAACACACTTCATGAAGATAAGGACTGATAATTAGAAACAAACATTAACAACACCCTTAAAAAGCAACAGATTTCAAAAGACGACAGCATGATGGAAGGAATTAAACATTTTTCTATTCAAGAGTAGTTCACCTCACCCTGGACTGCCATTGTTAAAGTTGACAGCAGTGTACTCCACATCTTCCTCCTCCTCTTCCTCCTTTGGTTTGTTGGGCCGAGCTAGCATAATGTTGGAGTAGAGGGGATCTTCCTGCTTCTTAAAGAAACAAACACTGCTGTAGTTAAGGTCGTCCTGCTGCTCTGCTGGTGCTCTCTTCATCACAGTTGAAGGGTTGTCATATTGTGGGTCGACATCCTGCTGAAGAGTAAAAATCTCATTAACAACAGAGCTCAGGTACACAAGTCAGTGTGCTACAAGTTTTAAAAAATAATTTTATGTTTTGCTATGAAGTGTGACTACTGAAGGATTTGGGGGGGGGGGGGGGGGATCTTATGTGTGTCACAGTCCTGTACTGGCTCCCTGTCCATCTTCTCCTTTGCCCTCTTGTCCTCTCTCTCTTTCTCCTCACCTCCCTCTTCCTCATCTTCTCTCCCTCTTGTCTCCTGCTTGTCTCTCGGCTCCACCCCCTCTGTGTTGCCCCTCTGGCTGTGTTGGTGATCAGCTCATTCACTCCAGCTGCGGTGGGTGCACAGCTGGGCCAGATCAGCAATCAGTGGTAAATAAAGCCTGGCTCGCCCCATCAGTCCCTGCTGGTTCATTATCACTGCTGACTCCCTACCAACCACCCTGCCTTGTTTCTGGTCTGCTTCCCCCCTCATTTGGACTATTGTTTGTGAGTTGAGCCGTTTGTTTCGGTTTTGCCCTTTGCCCATGTAGTGGCTAGCTTAGTTTATTTTCCTTGGTTACTTTGATGCTCTGTTTGGCTCCTGGTTTAATTTGTTGTTTTTTTTGCATGGAGCTTGGTTGGTTTAGTCTGTGTTTTTGTTAAATAAATCCTTGTTCCAGCCTCAGTCTGCTTTTGGTGCCCCCCTCGTTCCTGACAAGATATTGATCAGGATGTACAGTATACACTACTGTTCAGAAGTTCAGGCAATTTCATGTTTTCCATGAAAACTCACACACTAACAAATGCACAAGGGTTTTCTAATCATCAATTAGCCTTCCAACACCATTAGCTAACACAATGTAGCATTAGAACACAGGAGTGATGGTTGCTGGGAATGTTCCTCTGTACCCCTAGGGAGATATTCCATTAGAAATCAGCCGTTTCCATCTAGAATAGTCATTTACCACATTAACAATGTCTCGACTGTATTTGATTCATTTAGTGTTATCTTCTTTCCAAAAAAAATTCTTTCCAAAACAAGAACATTTCTAAGTGACCCTAAACTTTTGAATGGTTGTATACATCCACACTACTGAAAGGGCCAAAACTACATTACAACTGTGTTTATAAAAAACATTTCCCCGTCTCAGCATGGGATCATCTACGAAAGAAAAAGAACACAGAGACTGATGCAAATATAAGACTTCAGGTTTTATCAAATACAAATGAACAGGATGGGAAAAAAAAGAAAAAAAAAAGGGACATTTAGTTTATTTTGGGTGAAGAAGGCAGAAAATAAAAGAACAAAAGTACTGTTTTCATCGGTTTTTCGGTGACTTTAGAAATTGTTCCATACCTGTGTTGTATTGTCCGGGTTCTCTCTGGACTCTGAGGTTCTTTCTAAGGAACACTGCTTTCTGGATAGAACGAGGAGTGGACAAACAAATTAATCAACTGACATCTCTAAACAGCTGACTGAATTTAAAATGACTTCCTGCATGTAGCAGTAAATCTGAACCACTCACCTAATCAATAGGAAGGCAGACAGGAATATGATAACCAGAACAATAACAGTGATTGATCCAACAGCTGCTGATTTCAAAGGTCCTGGGAAACAAAGATTAAACAGAAACACTGAATATTTTTAAATTATGGGATGTTTGGCCACAGAGAATTTGATGTGAAATAATAGATCTTCAGTTAACTTCTTTCTAAAGAATGATCCATTTAAACTGTTTTGCTTGTGCTCAGAATTACATAGTACATTATTACTCTGCCAAGGAATGCAGTGGAGTTATGTGATGATCGGTGTTGGTCTGTCTGTCTGTTAGCAACATTACTATAAAAAAGGATTAACATTGGGGTTATGTAGTTAAATTCTCTGTCAATCGGAATTTCTCAACAAAGACACCATGAAGAATGAACCTAAAGGGCTTCAGGTTAGTTCATCCTTTCCACATCCTTTTGTACAGGCCAGTAAATGGATGTTATGAGAACGGTTATATTTCCCCTCATATTAAAGGCAGATAAACACACTGAGCTACAGGTTATATAGTAATACATTTTGGGCTACACACAGATTTGAGTAGGTGGCAAAATTTACTCGTACATTGTAGACATGAAACTCACGTGGTTGCAGATAAGGACAGCATGAACTGGCCTTTATGTAGTATCAGTACATAGCAGTAAGAGTGGAAACAGGTGATTGATGCTGTGATAAATGGTTGTCATTTAACTCTAATCTCTGGGCAAGATCAGTGTTTCTGTGGAAAACTATTTGATTGACAGATTTAGGTTAGGTTGTGTGACTAAATGCATGAATGTACAGTAATACCACCCCACTTTTGGTACACCATACTTTGACTGGTTTGTGGGAGTGGATGTACAGTTGTGATACCTACCAGGCGCAATGATCAAATCTAAGGAGGAGTTATGGTGCCCCCTGCTGTTTCTGACTTCACAGTAATATTTCCCACTGTGCTTTGATGTGGCATTAATGATGCTGAAATTCTGTCCTGATGCTTTTGGTGAGTCTTCATTCTCCTTGTACCAGGTGTAGTTAGCTGCTGGGTTAGCATCACTGCTGCAGGTCAGAGTCACTGAACTTCCCTCCATTATCTCACCAGATGGGCTCACTGACACAGAGGGAAGCTTTGGAGCATCTGGAGGACAATATAGTTGTTCATATTTGTAGACTCAACATGGAAGGACATCCACAGAAATACAGTGTGTTTGCTTACTGTGTGTCTCTGTAGAAGTGTTATACAACATACGCCATCTTACATCACTGCCATTATATTCATTGGGAAGAATCACACTCATTTTATTGCTCCGCCAAGGAATGGCAGAGGTGTGTGACGATAGGTGTTGTTTTGTCTTTCTGTCTGTTAGCAACATTATTAAAAAAGGACTAAAGGATTTGGATGAAATTTTCAGAGAAGGTCAGAAATGAAACAAGGATCAAGTGATTAGATTCTGGCAGCGATGCAGCTTATAGTCTGAATTCACAGATTTGTTAAAGATTGCTGTCTCATTGCGAGATAGCGGCATGGCGTCACTGTAACCATGACAACAAGTGAACACTACGTCAGCTGCCTGCTGATGATCACATGATTCTACTACTACTTATCGGGACTTATCCGATGGAAACGAGACGCCTGAGCAGCACTGACGGAGTGCTGCATTCTCTGAGTGCTTTTCTTGTTCTATTTATTTGATGACGTATCATTTCCTTATGACCAGCGGGTTTGCACACTGATACAAAATTGAAGCTACTGCGATCAATGAGGAAGGCCTATGTTGGTCCTAATGTGTTACATTGTGACATGTAAAATAAAGACAATTCAGATTTGCACCAAACCAAATATTGTGTTTTAGATCTGTTTTTTTTTGTTTTTTGGAGACGACTTGCAGTTTTTGAGGCCACAGACTGTAGATAAGAGATTATCAAACCTTCAGAACATAATCATTCAGCAATGTGCTTCCAACCGGCACCATTATTTCTAATGACCAACAATCTGTCCACATACAGTTGGTTGAAAATACATGAGCTGCAAATGTGACCATGGTTCTTACTCCCTCAGTTATAAATAACTCTACACCATGTAAACAAGTCTAGTATTCAACTCGACAATTTATTTGCAAATTTGCATGTAACGCATTAGCAAACTTGATAATATGAACTAGTTGGAGATTTTCCAATAAAACACATTTACTTGAATCAAGTGAATTTTATTTCTTCAACCGAGATTGTGTAGCTTTTACAAATAACACCTGAGCTTGAAAAAATGCATGAAAAGTAAAATGAACCTTGTTTCTTTTAAAATACAACTCAAAACGAGATAATTTCAAGATTGTTTGACTGAACAAGATATTTATGATGCATTGTCTTTCAACAAGTCCCTCCATCTTCCTGAAATGTCACTTGTTCAGTAAATTCATCTTAAATCAAGTGGGATGAGACATTCTGACTAAAAAAAAGTTCTTGCAGTGTAGATTCAATCTGTTATTTTCAAATTAGCTGCTGTACTCACATTTCACATCAATACCAAAGTCTTCAGATGTCCTCTTGCCCAGCACATTCTCCACTGTACAGCAATAGAGTCCAGAGTCTGAGGACTGGATGGAGCTGAAGATAAGCTGTGACTCATTACTGAGAGATTGAAGGGCTGGATTTCCATTCCTCTTGTACCAGGTGTAATTAGCTGCTGGGTTAGCATTACTGCTGCAGGTCAGAGTCACTGAACTTCCCTCCATTATCTCAGCAGATGGACTCACTGACACAGAGGGAAGCTTTGGAGCATCTGGAGGAGATTTGGACAGACAGACAACACAATATAACTGAAAATTAAACATGAAATATATGAATTACATCCACTTCTGCTGTTGTGGCAGTACTTTTGTTTTTCAGATTTACCACTATGAAGCTGAGGACCATTTGTCTGTCATGAATAAATCTTCTAAATTGTTTCATTAACTCCAACTGAGTGCAGCGAGCTGTCAGGCTGAAAATAACAGAAATCTTTGAGCAGAAACATAATTGAGAAGCAAGAACATGCAACGTTCTGTATGTGTGTCTGTGTAACTGGATTATATTTGAAAATGTTGTAGAACAAAATGTATTCAAATATTGCTTTTCTTACAATGGTTTTACTGATAACAGTTCAACTCTAATTTAAATAAATACTATTTATACAATACCGTTCAAAAGTTTAGAGTCACTTAGAAATGTCCTTATTTTTGAAAGAAGGCTGTTTTTGTTAATGAAGATAACATTCAATGAAACAGAAACACAGTCTAGACATTGTTAATGTGGTAAATGAATATTGTAGCTGGAAAAGACTGATTTTTAATGGAATATCTCCATAGGGGTACAGAGGAACATTTCCAGCAACCATCACTCCTGTGTTCTAATGCTACATTGTGTTAGCTAATGGTGTTGAAAGGCTAACTGATGATTAGAAAACCCTTGTGCAGTTATGTTAAGACATAAATAAAAGCGTGACTTTTCATGGAAAACATGAAATTGTCCGGATGACCCCAAACTTTAAAATGGTAATGTATGTCTATATTAAGCTCTACAAACCTTCAGGGTGGTTCCATCTGGAATTATAATTGCACTGTAATGTTGGTATGAATGTGTATTTTACTTTTTCGGTGCATGATGAAGTGAACTTACACACTGCAGGAGATCTGTGTTGCTCGTGTGATTTCAGAGCACAAGAGATTCTGTCTCCAAGATAAAACCAGTCTTCAAAAGAAAATGTCACCACATCCATTTTCTGTCCATTCTTAAACCAGACGTAGGAATGACCAGATGGAGTGCAGCTGCTGAGACACTTCAGCTGTAAACGAGTGTCACTCTGAGAGTCTGATATTCTGGTCACATGAACCTGGAGAGCTGGATGTGATACAAAGGAACCAAACTTAGTATCTTAGCTTTGCATCATAATAAACATGTTCAGTGTTGTGGTTAAATGTACCAAACTGGTGTATTTACATGTGTTTGTGTTTGTCATTACCTGTGACAGTCAGAGTTGTTCCATGTAAATCACTGCCCCATTCATCCAAAGATGTTTTGAATTTGAAGCGATATTCAGCAGAATCAGTTTCTCTCAGGTCTCTGATTGTCAGTCTGGAGCCTCTGCTCCATGTATCAACCTGAACTCGACTTACATACTGGGAGTCTTTGCTGATGTCCTCAGGTTTAGAGGAATTCAACCACCGATGACTTTGTTGAGGACTAAACCAAAATGATGATGTGGTAGATTCATAACTTTGATAAGTGCAATAAATGACCACTGTTGATCCTCTGACAGCACAGATTCTTCTGTCATTGTAGTTCACTTTGTTGCAGGATTGACCACGGACACCTGAAAGATTTTTTTCAATATTGTCAAGAAAACTGTAGTTTTCACTGCAGTACTTCACAACTGTTGTGACCTCTGACCTATGGGTCATTCCATATCACATAGACAAAGATGGTTGCACCACCATCTCAGATTGTCTTCATTTTTAGTTATCTGCAGAAGGATAAAAATGATTGAGAAACCCAAAGTTACAGCCTCACAGGCCCACTGGTTTTCATTTTACAGCCTGTTGAAGAGGAGGGTCCTTAATTTTTAAAATCCGTCATTTTTTGATGATTTCAAACCCTAAAAATTCAGGAAGTACTCAATATATCTTCCTCAAATTTTAAAGTTCTGATGTATAAAATAAAGTGGTCAGACAAGTGTTATGATGAAAATCTGTTGAGGCACAACCATATAAAAAGTGCATAAGATTACAATAAGCTCCAAAATGAAATGCATTTATTAAGTACTTAACATTACTCTGCTGGGTCAGGATAGGTCAGATTTTGTTGTATGGGTCATAAGCAATTCTTTGATACATTTAAGGGACACTAAATGTGCCTAGGGAGGGCTAGGGAAGCTGTCAATCACAGGTCGTTCGCCAAAATTCACCATATTTAGGCTGAAATTACTCCATGTGGACAAGGTGGCACATTTTTGAAATTTTGTAGGTTTCAAGATATACATGAAACCTTGTAGAAAAAGATAAAATGAACTTTGGTTCTTGCTGTATTCATTCTCCACAGCTTATACCAATAAGGATGTTTTTCTCTTTCAGGTGGTGCTGGAAACATAGTGAACAAATCATATATGCTCTTATGTTTTAGTTAGTGAACCAGGTGACACTACAGAATCCACAGCTGAGTCAGAAGACATATCCCCTGGGCAGTACGGAGCATGTCTATATGATGGCCAGTGGTGGCTTGGCAATGTCAAGTCACATTCCTCAGAGCATGATGATTTTGAAGTACAATTTTTGCACCCGCATGGACCAGTCAAGTCCTTTTACTGGCCGAAACATACGGATGAGTGCTGGGTGCCCAAAGAACATATCCTGTGTGTTGTCCCAGTGCATGATGCAGTTGGTTTAGGGAGGCGTTATAGGTTTCCTGATGCAAGCATTTTGAAGAGAGTTGAGGACTTGTGGAGATCAAAGTCAAAAATGTTGTCTAAATAACTTCCATGTCTCTAATATGTTTAAATTAGTGACATTTGATTGTCTAGGTTGTGTTTAGGTTGTAAGTTGTAAGAAACCACCAGCGAGTCAAAAATGTTTCTCCCTGTACACTTTGTGCCTCATTTTCAAGATGTTGACAAGCAGAACCAAAGTTCTTTTGTAGTTTTTTTTAAAGTTAAGATAAAAATTTAAAATTTTTCTGTCTGAAACTTGTACAACCTTGTCCACAATCTGAAATTTTAGTTCAAAAATAGTCATTTTTTGCTAACGACCACTGTTTGAGACATTATTGCAAGGTTGTGAATAACATTTTCAGTACTAGTCATGCTTTGATACTTACTTTATGTTGTATTCTACCAAACTGAACCATTTTTGAGGACCAAATGATCTCTCTTGACCAGGAAATGCCAATATGAAAACCTCATCTGAAGATTTCTTTCACATATTGAGAGGTCTGGTAAATATAGGAGACATATACCTTGCTTGAAGCTCAAAATATTATGTACTATATACATATATTTAGTCCTGAAAATTTCAAGCAGATATCTTGAGAGGTTCCTGAGATATAAAGTTGTGAAAACTGAAAAAAATTTCAGACGGAAACTTAAAAACATGACCCTTGCCCCTTTGTGGGCCTGTAGAACCATGAGGATTGGGTTTAGGACCTCAAAATTTTGGCTTTCCCAATGAAATGTACCAAAGAATGGTACAAAAAATATGAAGCAATTTTGAGGTGGTGGGTGCACCCACTTTTCTGGATTCTTGTCAATTTGGCATGGAATGACCCCCATGTAAAAGATATATGAGGGAGTTAGAAGCAGAGTGGTCCAACCCACAACTGAGTTTTATATCATTTCTGTAATATTTATGGTCTAGACTTTAGCAGTAAAGTGGTCCAACCCACAACCCAAATACAGCGTTACAGTGGAATGTTAGATCATTCCTGAAAACACAAAACTTTGAATCCATTTTTTGTCAAAAACTGCAGAAAGATGGTTAGACCACTCTGCTTCCAAACCCTCCATGTGAAGTCATTGAACAGCACATGAACTAAAATGTTGAAAAAATTGTGAGTTGAAAATTATGGAGTAAAAAACTCACAGACTGAAGCTGAAGGGAAATCCTCAAATCCTCTTAGAGCACAAGAAAAGCTGTCTCTGTACTGAAAGTCTACTGAATGAGAACGTGTTGCTATCCCAGTATCACGTCCATTTTTGTACCAGACATAGGTAGAATGATCAGGTAAAAGACAGTCACTGTGACATGTCAGTGTTTTCCAGCTGGAAGATGAGTTTGGCACATTTACACGCAGATCTGTAAAGAAAAAACAGGAAGAGTTTTTATGAAAAAAAATATCAACACAGACATGCAAATGCATAAGAAATTTATGTCGTCATTTTGCAGATGCTGGAAATAATTGACATATCAACCTGTGACAGATAAAGTGACTCCAGTTGGACTACTATAAAGTCCTCCAAGTGGGTTTGTTATGAACCTGATCCTGTAAACAGCTGAGTCGCTCTCTCTCAGGTCTCTGATTCTCAGAGTGCATCTCTTCCCATCACATCTGTACTCCACTCGATCTGCGTCGGCTTCATCTGTTGTCAGATCCACAGAGTCTTTAATGAACCAGAATGTTTTCTGAACTGTGAGATAATAGCCATCCATGTAGGTTGTTTGTTTGTAATTGCAGCTCATTTCCACTGTTGATCCTTTTACAGCACAGATCTGAGTAGAAGTGAAAGTCACTCCCCAGTCATCCTGACCCTGTACCACTGTAACACAGAGCACATCAGAAACCAGGATCAGATTCACATATAAACATCAGACAGAATATGACCATAAAACTTCTGCTCTGTGCTTTTTGGTCTTAGCTTCTGTGTTTGTTATAAATATTTTTCAAACAGCTGATATAAAAATACAACAGTTTTCTTCAGGACTGATAAAGTTATATCTTATCTTATCTCATCATCTAATCGTGTCTCATTTCATCTCATCTTATCTCATCTTAAATACTCTAAATATCAAGTTTCTAAGTCATTTTTGGTTCATTCCAAAGCAAGAGGAAAAATCTACAACTAAATGAGAACATAGAATGTGAACAAACCACTGAAGTACTTTAATACTTGATTTAAATAAATAAAAAAATAAAAGTTTGTGCATCAAAGGAGAAGTGTGTGCTTTATAATAATAGATCTGCTCTGTTGACTTCCTTGCTGTTGTCAGGCTGCAGCAGAACATGAGTGGAAACTGTGATGAAAACCACAGATGTGATTAAACTGTGGGTTTGGTCATTATTTCCGTCAAATGAATGTGTTCTCAGAGCTTTGAAATGCTGAAGCATCCAGAAAGAGACATTACAGGTGTTCTCAGGAATGAGGTTAAGGTCACATTTTAATCATGAAATCAATTTAGCAAGAGATATTGTGATCATTAAAGAGAAATTCAACAAGCCTTCAAATTTAAGGAGCAGAAACCATGAAATGTTGACATCATGCATCAAAATACACTCAAAAATATAAACGCAACACTTTTGTTTTTGCTCCCATTCTTTATGAAATGAACTCAAAGATCTAAAACTTTTCCCACATACACAATATCACCATTTCTCTCAAATATTGTTCACAAATCTGTCTAAATCTGTGATAGTGAGCACTTCTTTGCTGAGATAATCCATCCCACCTCACAGGTGTGCCATATCAAGATGCTGATTAGACACCATGATTAGTGCACAGGTGTGCCTTAGACTGCCCACAATAATAATAATAATAATAATAATAATAATAAGGCCACTCTGAAAGGTGCAGTTTTATCACACAGCACAATGCCACAGATGTGGCAAGATTTGAGGGAGCGTGCAATTGACATGCTGACAGCAGGAATGTAAACCAGAGCTGTTGCTCGTGAATTGAATGTTCATTTCTCTACCATAAGCCGTCTCCAAGGGCCTTTCAGAGAATTTGGCGGTACGTCCAACCAGCCTCACAACCACAGACCACGTGTAACCACACCAGCCCAGGACCTCCACATCCAGCATGTTCACCTCCAAGATGGTCTGAGACCAGCCACTCGGACAGCTGCTGAAACAATCGGTTTGCATAACCAAAGAATTTCTGCACAAACTGTCAGAAACATTCTCAGGGAAGCTCATCTGCTGCTCGTCGTCCTCATCGGGGTCTTGACCTGACTCCAGTTTGTCGCCGTAACCGACTTGAGTGGGCAAATGCTCACATTCGATGGCGTCTGGTACGTTGGAGAGGTCTTCTCTTCACGGATGAATCCCGGTTTACACTGTTCAGGGCAGATGGCAGACAGCGTGTGTGGGTGAGCGGTTTTCTGATGTCAATGTTGTGGATCGAGTGCCTGCCGCCCCCATTAAAACAAAATTGCACCTTTCAGAGTGTCCTTTTATTGTGGGCAGTCTGACGCACACCTGTGCACTAATCATGGTGTCTAATCAGCATCTTGATATGGCACACCTGTGAGGTGGGATGGATTATCTCAGCAAAGAAGAAGTGCTCACTATCACAGATTTAGGGGCCGTTTATACGAGGACCATCCTAACAGAAAACGCAAAAGTGGCGTCTTGTCATTTCACGTTTAGACGAGCGGTTTTGAAGGAAATCTGCGTATATACGGTGACTCTATAGTGTGTGGAATTCGGTTGGATATGCATGCCAGGCAGCTGGGTGGCGCTGTGATAAAACTCTGCCATGTCTACGCGCATGCTTACTATCTCCCTTTTCGGATCTCCGCCGCGGTAAATGTTCATGAATGGAATCTGTACACATTCTGTACGTTTGTTGGTACGACTCCTGTAGTGTACATAGAGCTGCCAGAGTTGCTTGAAGGTACAAAGGATGGAAATAATCACACATCTTTGTTTACGTCCTTGTACCGGCCGGCAAACCAAAGCACGTATGTGACGTAATCGCGTACGCGACGTGGTCAGATCTCGGCAAAGTTTTGCGTTTTGCTGTTTAGACGGAAACATAAAGGCGGAGCGTTTTCTACTTTTCCACTCTGGAGGCCGGTTTCAAATTTTTGCGTTTTCAAGCCCCCAAAACGCCGTCCTCGTATAAACGATAGGGTGTTTTGTTGAAATATTTTGCCGTTTTCACCTGCAAGCGTCCTCGTGTAAACGGCCCCTTAGACAGATTTGTGAACAATATTTGAGAAAAATGGTGATATTGTGTATGTGGGAAAAGTTTTAGATCTTTGAGTTCATCTCATAAAAAATGGGAGCAAAAACAAAAGTGTTTTGTTTATATTTTTGTTGACTGTAGTTATTACAGTAGTTCACTGACTGATCAACCTGCCTAAAATACTGTTAGGTTGTGTGATTTGCAATTTACTGTGAACATATCCTCAAGATTTCTGTGAACTGCATGTTTTGTAAGAAAAACCCTAAATTTGTAAATCAACAAGTAACTATAGCTGTCAGATACAGTTCTAAGAAAAAGTATTTACCCCCTTCTTGAATTCTTATTTGTTGGAATATTTCCCCCGCTTAAACATTTCAGATCATCAAACAAATTTAAACATTGGACAAAGATAGCCAAAGTTTAAAAAAACAAAAAAGGACTATACAAACCTACCTGGCCGTGTGAAAAAGTAATTGCCCCCCTTTGTTCAATCATGAATTAACTGTGGCTAATCACATGTTTTGTAAAGGAAGTTAAATTTCACTGACCACACCCAAACCTGATTACCTCCAGACCTGTTCAATCAACAAATCACTTCAATAGAACCTGTCTGACTAAATGAAATCAGTCAAAAGATCTAAAAAAAAAAAAAACTGCAACAAAATGATCCAAAGAAGTTCAAAAAAAGATGGGAACTAAAGTCACATCTATCTCTCTGGAAAGGGTTACAAAGACATTTCTAAAGCTTTAGGACTCCAGAGAACCGCAGTGAGAACCATTATTTACAAATGGACAAAACATGGAACAGTGGAGAACCTTCCTAGGAGTGGACCAACGATCAAAATTACCCCAAGATCACAGTGACGATTCATCCAGGAGGTCACAAAGGAACCCAGGACAACAAGAACTGCAGGCCTCCTTTGTCTCAGTTAAGGTCAGTGTTCATGACTCAACAATAAGGAAGAGACTGGACAGAAATGGATCCATGACAGAGTTCTAAGGTCTAAACCACTGCTGACCAAACATCTGAATGTTCCCCAAGAGAGAATATTCTATGGACTGACGAGATGAAAGCTGAACTTTTTGGAAGGTGTGTGTCTCATCACATCTGGATAAAGAACATCATAGCAACAGTCAGACATGGTGGTGATAGTGTGGTGGTCTCGGGCTGCTTTGGACGACTTGCTGTGATTGATGGAACCATGAATTCTCTACCAGAAAATCCTGAAGGAAAACGTTTGGCCGTCAGTTCCTGACCTCAAGCTGAAGCACACTTGGGTTCTACAGCAGGAAAACGATCCAAAACACACCAGTAAGGCGAAATGTGAAAAAATAAGAATTTGAGAAGAGGGTAAATACTTTTTCATGGCACTGTAAATGCAGTCAAGAAAAAAGTACATTTCTCTCTCAACTGTAGTAGAGAAGCAGCATTACAATTATCAAGTATCTAAGATTTATACTGAAGCACGAAACATTCCACCATCACACCACCATACAGGAAGCATTTAATACCAGAAACGACTCTGCTTTCCTCTGAAACCTTTGATTTCAAGAAAGAAAAATTAGTGTCTGCAGAGTTTGTACCACATTGCAAAACATCAACTCAGCTGTATATACTTGCTAAAAAATAACCTCTTCAAAAAGTGTTGTAAATGCCTTCAAGTATAAACGTACATTACCTGGTACGCAGAGAAGGAGGACAACAAATCCACTCGCTGCTGCTGCTAAACTCATAGCTGCTCTTTTTGACTGTTAAATCACATCAACAGGATCTCAAACACAACAGAAATCTGACTTGTCAGTTTGTCACAGTAAACATTTCTTGACCAAAAAGTAGAGGACGTGTTCCTTGAAGACAGTTTCTACTGTGAATGGAAACATTTTCTTGATCAGAGCTAGAGCTGTTAAACACAGACTTCCTTCCTCTTTAGATTATTAATACTCATGAACACAGACAGGCAGTAAATCCCCAAGCTGAAATGAAGAAATGATTCTTACTGATGATTTGCATGCATGGAGCTCTTCAAAACAGTACTGTTCAATAGTTTGGGGTCACTCAGACAATTTCATGTTTTCCATGAAAACTCCCACTTTTATCCATGTGCTAACATAATTGCACAAGGGTTTTCTAATCATCAGTTAGCCTTTTAACACCATTAGCTAACACAATGTAGCATTAGAACACAGGAGTGATGGTTGATGGAAATGTTCCTCTGTACCTCTATGGAGATATTCCATTAAAAATCAGCTGTTTCCATCTAGAATAGTCATTTACCACATTAACAATGTCTAGACTGTATTTCTGATTTATTTAATGTTATGTTCATTGAGACAAAAAGCTTTTCTTTGCAAAACAAGAACATTTCTAAGTGACCCCAAACTCTTGAACAGTAGTGTACATGAATTAAAGTTGCTCTATATTATTTAAAGTTGATATTATCAGTCAAAGTTGCTCTATAGTAGTTGAAGTTTAAAAAGCCACAGATTTACTTATTTATAGTCACAGCATTAATCTGTATGATGATTAGATTTTTTTGTAAATACAACAATTTCTTTTGGGTGGACGGTGTGAACTAAAAGTGACAGATCTGTTTAAACCTTTCTTTTTATAAGTTCTCCTCTAGTTAGTTAAATGTTTGTTTAAACCAAATGTCCAATAAAGGTGGAGTTAAGGGCAGATTTTTAAAAACTTTTTCAAGAACTCTAAGAACAGATGTGAAAGTTTGATCACATATCTCAATCAGAAGCCTGCTTCTTTTATTATTGCAGATTTTTGCAACCTTTTAAACATGAGACATGTTTGTCAAAGTCTCTGTGACATGAAGATCACACAGGAAACTGGGTGTGTACAAAGGTGATAAATATGCAAAAGTCTGAGCCTTTTTTTATGCAGTATACTGTACAGCACACGACAGACGTTCATCACAGTTGCTCAGTAACTGATATTTATTATAGTTGTTATTTACATGGTGCAACATGAGCATTTCATACCAGAAATAGACTTTGTGAACTGCATATAAAATAGGAGACAGTGCACACCATGATGGTACTGCAGAGTAGACCAGACATTTTGACAAACAGAGTTTTTAAATATTTAAAGAGGTAAACAACTGACATCATAGCATGAGTGGTTGATTCACTTTAATGTAGGCGAAAGTCCAATGTGATAGATGTGGTAAAAGAAAAATATAACATTTCTCTTCTTTAACAGATTGAAGAGCAACCTTTCAATCATATTTGACTGCATGATTATCTCTGATCTGACTGCTATTCTCAGAAACGTCTCTCAGGCAGAAACTGTAAAGACTGAACAGGAAACACAAGCCACTGCCACAAATTCTAGGAAGAAAATAATCTACACTCACAGTGGCTAATGCTACACTAATGACTGGACACTGCTAAAGGCAGCCACAAATTAACCTGAAACAGAGACTGGGAAACAAAGAAATAATTTTTAAGATATGAACCTACACTACTGTTCAAAAGTTTGGGCTCACTTAGAAATGTCGTTATTTTCAGTCACCGTTCACAGCAGTAACACAGGTCAGATAACAGTGCTTTGGGCTGGTGTTAGCCTTTGGAGAATGATAATATAATAATAAAATATATAAGGATTTAGCACTGAAAGATAAAGGTAAGACTGGAGTCCCACTGGAGTTGTCCATTTATTCCACATACACTACCATTAAAAGGTTTGGGGTCACTTAGAAATGTCCTTTTTTTTTTTTTTTTTTAAAAAGGCAGTTTATTTCAATGACGATAACATTAAATGAATCAGAAATACAGTCTAGATATTGTTAATGTGGTAAATGACTATTCTAGCTGGAAACTGCTGATTTTTAATGTAATATCTCCATAGGGGTACAGAGGAACATTTCCAGCAACCATCACTGTGTTCTAATGCTACATTGTGCTAGCTAATGGTGTTGAAAGGATAACTGTTATGACCCCTCCTCAGTCCCTGCCTTTCTCTCTCCTTGTGTTTATTTATCCCTGTCTGTCATCTCCCAAATGGCTCCTGATTTATTATTATTTGTAGCCTCATATTTTAGCCTAACCTGGTAAATATAAATGATTTGTGCATTGATAAACTCTTTTTACATGAAGTGTTTTTATGAGAAGCCTCATAATTGCCTCATTTTGTGCATTTGTTCTGTTACAAAAGCAGGCATTCTTACTTTTTAAAAAATATTGTCATAAAACTTTTTTACACAAAAAATAAATAAGTAAATGAACAAAACTCTGCACATAAACCCACAGAACAGAAACAGAACCACACTTTGTGTTCAAACACTATAAATGTCCTTGGTGCAGGTTGGCATTCAGAAAAATGATACACAGCCGAAAACAGTTGATAGTTTCTCATTTGTAACACACATGACCAAAGTAAAAATTGTTGTTCAATCAAGGTAATATTTTGCAGGTGTGTTAAACAGTTGACATATTTGTATGTGTTACATGCGGTCAAATGTCCGTCTCTACAGGAAGACATGTCACTAATGTGCACTACCAGTCAAAAAGGAACACACAGGAGGATGTGGTCTAGAGACAACCCTTCTGCTTTCATTGTGGTTGGTACAAAACACATCATATAGGTCAGAAGCTTTGTTTTCCTACACATTACTGGATAAACTTTAGCATTCATTTTGTAGTCACATCACAACTAAAGACACAACAGTAGAGACATTTATAATCATTTCCTCTGCATCTCTTACAGCTTAGATTCCATTTATGAAATTATGCAGCCAGCAGTTTAAAACAGGACAGTTTCTATGTAGAACAGATACTAGTGGCTGGAAAACAAAAAGACAACAAGAAGAGTACTCTCCAGATCATGTGAAACTCCTCAGGGATGCTTCCAGTAAATTAAATTCCACTGAAGACCCAGTCACAGAAGTTACACTTACACACACACCTACACAGACACAGCACTTCAGTGGTCTCGGTCCTGCCTGACTGATAGAGCTGAGTATGTGGCCCTTTGGAAAGCCTGATCTAGGTCACATCATCAGCAGGCATGGAGCTGCTTTCCATTGCTATGCTGATGATACTCAACTCTGTGTCAGGTTGGACCCTACATCCCCAACATCATTGTCCAATCTCAGCGACTGCCTGTGGGAAACGAAGGCGTGGATCAATGACAACTTTCTCCAGCTGAACAGCTCAAAAACGGAAGGTCTCCTCATTGGAACCCCACACCAACCAACTTATCTGTAGCACTTTGAGATTTGGTTTTCAAATGTAAAGTGCATTATAAACTAAATTTATTATTATTATTGTTTGCCTGTATATGTAGCCCTGTGACAGACTGGTGACCTGTCCAGGGTGTCCCCTGCCTTCGCCCGAGTCAGCTGAGATAGACTCCAGCACCCCCCACAACCCTCGTGAGGATAAAGCGGTGTATAGAGAATGGATGGATGGATTATTTTTACCTACACACACACACACCATCTTGTTCTCCACACTGAGTGCTGTTTTTCCTCTTCCTTGTGTCCTTTTTTCCTCTGTGAATCCCTCTTTAATGTGCCTCATGCAGGTGTTGAAGGTAAGGGAGGGACATAGTTATGGTTTCCATGGTTTCTTGTCTCGACCGTGCTGGTCTAGTGTGTGTTCGAAGCGGCACTTATCACCATGGAAACAGCCTGTGGTCCGCCAGTAGAAGCACTCGTCACCATTTATAGGTGCCCCCTGCCTCGACCTGTGTGGAACCAGAAGAGAAGATCCTGCATCATATTCATGTGAATACAGTAAACACAAGTAAATAATGGATTGTAGATCGTGGATGGTTGGTGTCAACAATGATAATATACACCAACTTGGCATAACATTATGATCGTCTGTCAAAAATCCTCTGAACCACTGGGTCTGGACCAGAGGATCTCTCATGGTTTCTATGATGTCTGAACCAGGACGTTGGCAGTGGATTCTTTGGGTACTCTGGGTTGTGCAGTGGGGCCTCTGGGATTAAAACTTGTTCCACTGTATCCTGTTGATGTTTGATCAGAATGAGGTCTACGAAGTTTGGAGGTCAAATCAACATCTTGGGGAATTGTCATGTTCCTCAAGATGTTCATGATTTTTGAGGTTTTGATGTGGTGGGGTGCATTTTCCTGCAGGAGTAGGCCAGTGACATTTAAGATTTACATTTAAATGGAGTGTGTTCTGACACCACAATCCAAGGTTTTCCAGCAGAACACAACATAGAACCAAGATGATCAATGTTCTTCACTTCACTGCCAGTGGTCAGAATGTTGTGGCTGATTGGTGTAAATACCTTACCCTAACTGGCATGTATGATAAGTGGTAAAAACAAACCAATCTGAAAAATTACAACACCACACAGATACACTTTAGTAAGTCATCCTGATGCAGCGCTGAAGCCAAGGCTGGTGTTGGTCCTTTGCATGGAGGGCAGGGTCCGCTGGATCCAACCATCTGGGTACCTCATCAGCAGCTTGCTGCCCCTCAGCTCCACCCCCTGGTCATGAGGACACACTGCAGCTGATCAAACTTTACATGAGAGCTCCTTGTTGAAACTCATAGCTGCACATTACAGTTTTTCACAATTGCTAAAACACATTCCTTGAAACCTCCACCCATTTTCTCAAAACCTTAAACACAAATCCAAACTACATTCACAAAACCTCAGACTTTTCTATCAAAATCAAACTATCACCTCAAAACCAGTTCTCCTGTGTCCAAAACCAAATTATGCGTTCAGATCTTACACACAGCAAGGAAAAACATGTTCACCTCAGATCATTCATTAGACACTACATGGAATAACTTAGGACACAGCATGCAGTCCATGTAGTGAACAGAAAATGTTTATTTTACTGTAAATGCATTTAGCAAAAAAAATAAATAAAAATCATCGAAGTCAAAGTGATATCTAAATTCACTTTCATAACAAAAATAAATACAAAACAAACTAAACAAAAGCACACTACTGCATAGTCACGGTCATGGAGATTCAGTCTCCTACATCTTGTCTTTGTGCGGGGTCTGGCCAGAGGACTTCTACATCGCAGGCTTTTTTTTCCCTTGCCAGACAACGGGGGAAGAACCCTCTGGTGTGCCGAACCCAGCCTTGACAAGACTCTGCAGTTATCTCATCACAGGCCTGTTCCATTGCCTCCAATAAATTTTCCCTGGTGTAGGGCTGTTGGTCATAGACCTTCCACCACCATGCAGAGAAAAACTCCTCTATTGGATTCAGGAAGGGGCTGTAAGGTGGAAGGAAAACCTTGATGAAGCGCTGGTTGTTAGTGAACCACTCACGAATCAGGACAGCATGGGGAAACCTCACATTGTCCTAAACTATCACATATATAGGATACACTTCTTGCTGATTCTGCTGCTCATGTTCAGTCATAACATTCTGTAGACCACCTAGAAATGCCATCACCTCTCACGCCAACTCCTCTGCCTCTCTGTATGTTTCCATCCATTGTGCATGGAAGCACATGGGCCACCTGTGCACTCTGAACTGGCTTTTATCCTTCCCACTTTGTCTGATCACATCATTACAGACATGTGTGTTCAATTTTGAGTTGTGTATAAAAGATGACAGCTGTGTTGGAGTTGTGTTCACATTTTGCTGCCAGTGATTACAATTTTGCAAGAATGTTGTGAAATGTGTTTAGTGACTGAGAATGTGTCTAAGGTTTTGTAAAAAAGAGCAGATGAGTTTTGCAAATTGAGCATAGGACCTGAACAGTGTTTAAGTTTTCGCCAAAAGAGTGTTTGATTCGAAAAATGAGTTTAGGCCACTGAGAATTTGGTTCAGAGAATGGGGTTTAGTGTTTTAGCAATTGTAAAAAACTGTAAATACTCTGAGTAGTCACTAAAGACTACATAGAAAAAAGGAAAACACAATGCTCAGGACATGAAGCAGTAAAAATAAATGTTTATTTAGGCTAAATGCATGTTGCAAAACAATACCTGGGAATTTGTAACACTTGTACATAGAAAAAAGAATTTGCAAAAAAAACAGAAATCCTGTGCATTTACATGTAGCACTTGTATGTAAAAATAAAGCACAAAAAATTACAAATGAAATACAAAGAAAAGAAGTGCATTACTCTGCCACAGCATCATTTCTCCGTACTGGGTCAGGCCACAGGACTTCATCTACATCACAGGACACACTTTCTCTGGCCAGGCAACGGGGGGGGGGGGGGGGGGGGGGGGGGGGACCCTGGCATGCCGTATCCATGCTCCTCTTCTTAGATTTCTGTCCATTGTTGTGCCTCACAAACCAGTGCTTTGGCTTATATGTACTCTCACATCATTAGCCACAAGTGTGATCAATTTTGAATTGTGTTCAACCAGTGACACCTGAGCTTTAACTGTGTTTGACTTTTGCCACCAGTGTGCAACACAGGTGCATCACAATGACAATGTGTTGAAAAGATGTGTCTAAACAGGTGAAAAATGCTGATGGTTTTGCCAAAAGAGTGACTGATTCAATAAGTGGGTTCAGGCAACTGAGAATTTGGTTCAGAAAATAGTTTAGTGTTTTAGCAACTGAGAAAAACTGTGAAGCTAATATTCACTGGATGCTAACTCTCTTCTCTGGGCAACACAAACAAACAAACTCCACCAACTCCTGGGCTTCACTGATCACATTATATCTGACTCTAAAGTTGAACATAAAGTTCATTAAAACCGGCACCGGTCAGTAAATGATCATTTATTATTTTATTAGTCCTTCAGTGTGTGTTGGAAATGGGGCCTTTAGAACCTGAGCACAGACACAACAGACAGGCAACAGAAGTTAAAGAAAAAGGGGGTTTTATTAAATAAGGATCTCACTACAACAAAACTAAAAGCCAGACTGTGGTGGTGATGCAAAAACCAAGCAACTGAAAAAACAACAGAGCTAAAGGAAGATACTCACAAATAGGGAAAACTAATAACTGTGGGTGAAACAAACTGAGGTCTATCCAAGCGACTGAGTCCAAAAGGTAATTCCATAAAGGGGAAACACTGAGAAGTCCAAAAACCGATGAAGTCCAGAGGTGTGATGAAAGCAGAGACAGAGATGTCATGTATATCCAACAATGAACCAGCAAAGACTGAGGGACAGGGCAGAGCTTAAGTAGCAGAGGAGGAAACCAGGTGGAATGTGTTGAGCTGATTGACTGCAGCTGATAGTAATTAATTGACATGGTGAAGCAGACAGGGGGCGAGCGACCGGAAGAGAGAGACAGGAGGGAAAGACAACAGATAGAGGGAGCCAGAGGAACAAGACAAATAGGGAGGGGAAAATGGGGAGTGATGGTGGAAGAAGGAAAAGAGGAGAGAAGGGCAGGAGCTGGAGTGGGATCGTAACAAAAGGACTGAATTACTGAACTGAAAACTGATTAAACCAAGACAACGGACAGTAAAACTGTCTGAGGAAAACGTGCTGCTGCTCCACCGATAAATACCAACAAACTTGGTGGAAGTGTCACTTTTAGTGATTTTTTAAATAAATAACAAATATGAGGCTTTTATTTTTCTGGAAGTAAAAGGAAATGTTGCTTATCCATAGCTTCGCTAACTTAACTTTAGCTGCTCTTTCACCATGTTCTAACTCAGGGATCGGCAACCCGTGCGGCTCTTTCATCCCTCTGTTGCAGCTCCTTGTAACTTTGGAAAATAAATAATCAGCAGGCTATTTAATTAAAATTTCTTTGATTTCAGTTTGTTTGTTTTTAAAATTTAATTCTAAATTTGAAGATTACAGTGATCTTGTAACATCAAAATAAAACGTTTTAAATTTTTGTCTGTCAAAATATGTTCCAGCCGTCAATCTCCGACACTCACTGCCTGCATGTATTCATTTGGAGTCCTGTTGATCTTCAGATCCCAGTGTTTGCTCTGCATTCATTCAGCAGCGGCGGGCCACATTCCTAAATCCTAGCCGTTGCTCCTTCAAATTTCTTTCTTTTCCTTATTGTCGCAAATACACCACCGCCGCATGTCTCCGCCTTCACAGCAGAGTCCTGCATTGTGTCGGGTACTCGTGAGTACTAAGGTAAACTACGGATAACTGTTTTGCTCAGTATCTACTCTTTGATATGTCAGGGTAATACGACGTTAATAGCACGGCTCGATGTCACGTCCAGCATCCAGGCAGCAGGTCAGAGAGTCAGAGGAGTGTTGTCTTGGAAAATAGGGCAGCAACTTACCGGAGAAAAGTTATTAGCTTAAGATAGACAGATTTTACAAGTTAAATAGACATTCGCAAAATATTGATTTCCAGCTAACATTATGTAACATATGAGGTCCAAGCGCAAAAATGACATTAACCAAGTAAGATAAATATTAGTGGTAGGACACAATTAAAAAAATGAATCTAATTAGAGGCTTTGTAATTAATTAATCACGACTGATTAACAAGGGCATAGAGGTAAAAAAACAAAAACAAAAAAAAAAACGATATATGCAGTGTTGTCTTCATTTTAAATGCCAAAAGGATTTTGCGGCTCCCGGTGTTTTCTTTTCTGTGGGAAACGGGTCGAAATGGCTCTTTGAGTGTTGAAGGTTGCCGACCCCTGTTCTGATAGATCATTTTTCATATTAAAATAGCTGCACTTCCTTTGAATATTTGGTCATTTCTTATGTTGCTGCTGTTTCATTGCAATTATATTTTAAAAACATCACTTTAAATACAGATAATTGTAAAGAAAAAAAACAGCTCTGAAATACTCAATGAACTGATGCGTCATCTAGTGTTAAACTGAATAAGAATTCTTAATAATATAAAATGGACCTGACTGAGCTGTATTAATTAAATTCAGATATTTCAAATTGAAAGAAACACAACATTGACTGAAAGATTTCAGTCAATCAAACCTTGAATTCATTTACCTGAGAAAACCATCCTTTAATGTTTTACCTTAAAATGACCAACATTTTAAAAAATATAGCTGCAAAGTAAAAGTTTCACACTAAAGATGAACCACTGATGAACATTTAATGGCATTTACTCAATTATTATGAGGAAACAGAGATCCATTTCTAATATTTCTATCAAATATGTTTATATCTATAAAATATACTGGACATCAATAAAAATGTCTGCATAGTGAAATATATGAAGTCCATCTGTATTTATACATCATATTGATGTTTAAATAACGGGAACTGCAGCCCACGTTCAGTCAAGTTAGCAGAATTACGGATAAACAACGTTTCCAGGTTTCTCTTACGGAAAAATTACATGATTTCGAATATGTGACTTTGAAAATGTAAATCAAAATGTAATACGCGTTATCTAGCTGCTCCACTTGCTCTGAATATTTTTGTTCTCGTCTTTGTCAAGCCCAAACGAAAAATTAATCCATATTCTGGCTACACTACAGACAACAGCATCTATGGAGTGATCTAGGCACTGCCTGTGAAGCTCCTCACCTTGAGCTACAGGACCTGGACGCTTCCTTGTCGTGTTGATCCAACTTCAACACCTGCTGACCAGTTCGGAAAACTGCAAAACTTTGAATGTATCCCCAACTGTAGTCGCAAAAACTGGTTCACATGAGGACCACCCCAGGAAAGGAAGACCAAGAGTCACCTCTGCTGCTGAGGAGAAGTTCATCCCAGTCACCAGCCTCAGAAATGGAAAGTTAACAGCAGCTCAGATTAGAGCCCAGATAAATGTCACACAGAGTTCTAGTAGCAGACACATCTCTACATCAACTGTTCAGAGCAGACTGACCAATCAGACATTTATGGTCAAACAGCTGCTAAGAAACCACTACTAAGGAAAAGCAACAAGCAGAAGAGATTTGTTTGGACCAAGAAACACAAGGAATGGACATTAGACCAGTGGAAATCTGTGCTTTGGTCTGATAAGTTCAAATTTCAGATCTTTGGTTCCACCTGCTGTGTCTTTGTGCGACACAGAAAAGCTGAATGGATGGTCTCTACATGCATGGTTCTCACCGTGAAGCATGGAGGAGGAGGTGTGATGGTGTGGGGGTGATTTGCTGGTGACACTGTTGGGGATTATTTAAAATTGAAGGAACACTGAACCAGCATGGCTACCACAGCATCCTGCAGCGACATGATATCCCATCCGGTTTGCATTTAGTTGGACCATCATTTATTTTTCAACAGGACAACGACCCCAAACACACATCCAGGCTGTGGAAGGACTATTTGACCAAGGAGAGTGATGGAGTGCTGCCGTCCACTGTCATCTGACCTAAACCCAGTCCAGATGGTTTAGATGAGATGGACCGCAGAATAAAGGCAAGAGGTCCAATAAGTGCTTGACAAAGACCTTAGTTTTTTTTCACTCCTGGATCAGTTTAGGTGTTTTTACCAACAGCATGACGTCTGCATGAGGTAGAGGAACAGATAAAAACCTAAAGAAAGCAGATCAAACCAGGTAAAGAATTCAGGAAAGAAAAGTCTTCAGAGCTCCATCAGTACCGGACACCTTGATGGTTCTCATTAACGTTGGTTTAACTTTGAACTCAATGTTTCCTGTCAGAGGCTTTCAAAGTTTCCAACAGACACCAGAATGTTTCCCCCAAAGATTTGTCTCACTTGCTGCCACATTCCGTTTCCTTCACCTGAACAAGTGCTCAGCATCTCTGGGAACTCCTTCAAGACTGTTGGAAAACTATTTCAGGTTCTACCTCATGAAGCTCATGGAGAGAATGCCAAGAGTGTGGAAAGCAGTAATCAAAGGGTGGCTGTTTTGAAGAATCAAAATATAAAACATGTCACACGTGACTTATTTCACACTTTTGTTTACTACATAATTCCATATGTGTTCATTCTTAGTTTTGATGCTGTCAGTGAGAATCTACAATGTAAATAGTCATGAAAGTAAAGAAAAACTACTAAATGAGAAGGTGCGGCCAAACTTTTAACCGGAAGTTCATGTCCATGATAAAAACCACCAAAAATAAGACTCGTGAACAACTCTGTTGTTTTTCAGTGTATCATTTAATGTACTCTCACAAGTTGGTGAACAGGTACAACTTTGTCGCTCACTGTACTAAATCACACATCCATTGATAGTATAAATAGCCAACCTAATAATAATAGTACACATTTTCAAATACATAAAATCATCAAGTATCCAAGTCTTAAGTTACGGACATCAAATAAAAAGGCATACAAAATATCGCAGACGTTGGAAGTCCAGTTTGAAGCAAAAAAAAAAAAAAAGAAAAAAAGAAAAAAATGAAAAAAAGACCGAAGATCACATTTTGGAACATGGCAGTTAATTAGTAAACATAAGGTTTGATAGAGTAAAGAAAAAATACGAGTTTCTAGACTTTCAATTGACAAGTATGACAAATATTGCAACAATTAAGCATTTATATTAAAAATAGTTACTGAAAGGGCATAAGTGTGTGTAAGACTTCCTGCACAAGACAAAGGCAACAGTTTTATTTTTGTTCCAAGTAGAAAAATGAAACACCTTTTCCAAATGCCAGCGGGAGTCGACTCCCGCCTCGATTGCCTTTGTTCCACTTCGATTGTAAGGCATTTATGGATGATCCATCTGATTTGAAGGAAGGCATACCTCTTTCTAGTCAGTACTGAAACTGAACCCTAAAATTGAACGGGGTACATAGAATTGCTCACATGAAAATAAGAAAAATAAATTTAGACACATTCTCAGGCGATGTAAATGCACTGGCCAATCATAATCTTTGGGATGCATTTGCAAAAAACAGCTAATCCAACATCTTACAACGATACATGACTGAGCGCTGCCCTTCCAATTTTTTTTTTTTTAACTTTTTTTTGGGCACGTGAAGAGAAAATTCAGCTCACACAACTCTTGTTTTTCATTTTTTGACGTTTGATTTTGAACCTGGAGAGGGAAGGGGAGACAGTTGGATAACCGAGCATGATCTTTCAAAGTAAAATACTTCAACACAATGAAGAAAAAAGGAAGAAAACAAGCCTGCCAGGTAAGAAGCTAGCAAGTTTGAAGTGAAGTCTTCTGTAGTGAGGGTTGGCGTGGCTCAGGGTTTGGCTCTACTGGATGCAGCAGTTATTGCGATGGCCGTTGGAATCTTTGAAGCGCAGGCGCATCTTTGGACGATATTTCTCCAGGTAGAACAGCTGTTTGCTGTTGAACGCTCCTCGACGCTTCCTGGAAGGAACAGCAGGAGGCGGAGTTAGCTCAGTTCAAGAAATCTCCAATATAAAACAGACAAAAGAAGTTGTCATTTTCTCAGAGCGAAAGCTGAGCCAAGGCTGCAGGTCGTTTAATCTTTGAAGCATACATGTAGTTAGAAAAAGTCCTTCACCTTATCAGCCGTTTTCTACATCACAGTCAGTGACTATAGTGTGAGAAGATGGCGTCGTAGGATTCTACTATTAATTAGATTTTAATAGTTTTCCAACAGCACATAATATATGGTGACTGTTATCCTAATATGTGTACAAATTAGGACTGCACCAAACGACGCGTCGACGCGTCGTATGAGCACGATACGTCATCAAAAGCGGAAGTGAGCGCGCAATGCACCAGAAATTCCCTTCCGACCGGAGCGCGGAACACGGATGAACGTCGGCGCGGCATCGTGCATGTATTATGTATGCACGCTGCAGCGCAGATGTCCGCGTTCTATCGTAAACATGGACGTCAGCGTTTACTATACAGCTGTATCTAAACACGGACATCTGCGCTGCAGCGTGGATACATAATGCATGCACGATGCCGCGCCGACGTTCGTCCGTGTTCCGTGCTCCGGTCGGAAGGGAATTTCTGGTGCATTGCGCGCTCACTTCCGCTTTTGATGACGTATCGTGCTCAGACGACGCGTCGTTTGGTGCAGCCCTAGTACAAATACAAATCAATGAGGAGGATAAATGTTTACCAATAATACATTTTTTATATAATTTTTACATAAATAGCCTTAGTGTGTCGTAGATTTCTACTTTAAGCAAGTAGTCAAAAATATACAATGATGTTCAAAGGTTAGTGGTCACTTAGAAATGTCCTTATTTTTGAAAGAAAAGCAGTTTTTTGTCAATGAAGACAACATGAAATGAATCAGAAATCCAGTCTAGACATTTTTAATGTGCTAAATGACTATTCTAGCTGGAAACGGCTGATTTTTAATGGAATATCTCCATAGGGGTACAGAGGAACATTTCCAGCAACCATCACTCCTGTGTTCTAATGCTACATTGTGTTAGCTAATGGTGTGGAAAGGCTAATTGATGATTAGAAAACCCTTGTGCAGTTATGTTAGCACATGAATTAAATTATGAGATTTAAAGGAAAACAAGAAATGGTCTGAGTGACCCCAAACTTTTGAACGGAAGTGTGCATGCCAACATGGTTATTAAATAATAATAATTATACTGACACTTGTTTTTCAATTTTTTAAATTCCATTTGGAATGCTCAGCATTCTGTTAGATTCTATTTGTACAGAAAGTGCTGCACAAATAAAATCTGATTGATGAATTTTATATTAGTATTGCATCACGATTAAAGCACTATTAACTAAAACCACAAGATTCGATCCATAATGCACCCTTCTAATCATAAAGCCATCTGAAATGAATGGTAATTACTTTCTACGAACATATAATGATCTTAAAGCAAACACGTGGGACCTGATGACATCACTTTAAAGCACTGCCTCCACTGCTCCCACTGAATCACTCTGATCTCACTACCTGATCTATTTACACAGTTATGACTCATCCCTGCCAGCTTCAAGTATCAACATATGATTCTGTTTTTATGAGAAATGTGTAACACAGAAATGCAGGATGATCTCAAAGTTAACTTGCACTGACAACTGTACTCTTCAACAGCCCCACTGAATCCACACTGTGCACAAAACAGCCAAATGTACCCAAACTGAAAGGATGTTTTACTATTTAAATATTTTAAATGTTTTAAACATTCTACATTTATTCTATTATTCTCTATGTCTCTATTTAAAATGCTTTTCCTTTGAGTCATCAAAAGGTTTCTCATGTGAACTTACTGTCGAATGAACTGGACAGCATCTTCATATTTCATCCCACATTCTATCAAGGCGAGCGCCACCAGAACAGGAGCTCTGCAGGGGAAAAAAACATGGTACCAAGAATGTCTGTTAAAATAACCTTGGAAAAAATGTGCTGCTTCATTTAAAACTCCTCCTTTCAAAGCCTTGCTTTGGATTCAGAAACATCTTTTGATTCTTGCCACAATTTAAGACTTCTTTTTTTTTTTAACATCCTTCTCAAATCAGTTTAAAGAAAAGCAGGATAAAGACAGAACCTGTTTGACAGTTTGTCCAAACTAAGAAAAGACACGCCGAAATGGCTATCATGAGTCATGTGACTGTTGCTTTACTTCACATCTTTTGCATCTTATTTTGATTTCCAAACTCTTCCTCAATGAGTTTTAGAACGATATACGACGAGCAATATCTTATCTGTACCATTTTGTACACACATCAAAATGAAAAGGAGGTCAAATGATTTTTACTTAAGCACTTTTGTACCTTCACCATTATTCGTTTCACTTGCAAATTGTAAGAAAGTCCTGTCTCCATATAGCAAAGCTCAATGTGATGTTAACAATCATATAAAAACAGGGGAAAACAGCACATTTTCATATTTAAGAAAACAGACTGACATTTTTGATTGAAAAACCCGTCAAAGCTTTGCCAGTTACTATAAAACAACAGTTTTAACACCAGCTGTGCATGTAACAGAATGTCCAACATTCAAACATAAATAAGTCTGGAGTTCCCTCAATTTTTCTCTTTTTTTTGCGTCTTGTTTTGTGATTTACATCATTAAACAGTTTTCCTAAAGAATGAGTCGAGCAAAGCTGTGTCCTCTCTTCTATTTTTCATATTTTCATAACGCTGTCAGTCTTGATCAAATGTCTCACTCTACCTCATATTATCAGGATCAGACTAATTCTTTTTACTGTTTTCCATCAGTCAGTTTGTCCTCTTGGTCAGCAGTAACAGCTAGCTAAATATCTAGCTTCTACTGCTGAGAAAAAGCTAACATTAGCATGGATTAGCAACCCTGTTACTGTGATTAGAGCAGGGTTAGCAAACAACAAATAAAACATGGAATAAAAATGGTACCATTGATGTGTAAGCTGAGCCAGTCAAGTCTTTGATAGTTTATTACCTATTATTGATGAATATGGAGATGAAAACTGTAAAAGAGAAGGTTCATTTTTCAAAGATTTCAAAGCCCAAATGTCCTCCAATTCCGGTAGGACCCTTATCTACCATATCCCCACCACACACTTCAAATATTATTTGTCATACTAAGAACATAATACTTTAATCTTTGAGGCAATGAGCGCTCACCTCCCCAGTCCTGCCACACAGTGGACAGCGATGCAGCAGCCGGGCTCCTCCCTGAACTTCAGCTTCAGGAGGTTCAGCCAATCATCCACGATCTGGTTGGAGGGAGGAGCTCCGTCATCAAACGGCCAATCCTGGAGGAGGAAGAGGGAAATGATGTCATGGGCCCCAGTTTCTTGGAAACCAAAACAAAAGAAGTGTGAGGGCTGAACTGGCTGTGGGGAAAGAAAAATGTTGTTGTAGGGAGGAGGGACACCTGTGGAGCTTTTCTTTCCTCTGTATCTGAGGCTGCATGGGATATTTTGAAATGTTCTTCAGTCACACATGGTGGTTTCTAGTAATACAACTAGTTCAGGTAAAAGCTCTGTAAAAACATAGAAGAAATGCCGGTGTCACATAAGTGTGTTGTGTGTAACGGTAAATAGTGCAGTGAATATTTGTGCTGGCTCGAGCTGTTTCGTTCCAACACCACATGCTTTGAGCCGATTGTTGTTTTTAGGGTCATTTATTTCCGTGACAAGTTTAGAATCTCATTAAATCTGAGCTTGACAACTCATAGCTGGAAGAAAAAAATGGCAAAACGTGGAGGTTTAAATCATCAGAAGTCATGAAGAACAGGTCTGAACTCACCAGAACCTGGATTCCTTCTTTCACCACCAGGGTGGCATCATAGGTGGCCTCACAAACTCTCACAACCGTGGTGACTCCATATTTCTTTAGCTCCTGGAAGCACACACAGCAGAACTGGTTTTAGGAAGGAACAGGTACAAGCAATCCTGCAATCTAACTCAGTAGTATCCTTTACGATAATTGCAGACAAACGATTCTTTCAAGAACCATTTTTTCTGATTGTACTTCATGTTCAAAACATTTGTCTACATTATCTTTATCCTCAAATGTGTATACATGGACTTCTAGAGTGGAATTAGTTCAAATTTTATACAGTGATGCTGTGGCTCACCTCGATGAACTTGTTCAGGGTGGCGTTGGTGGGATTGTGGGTAATGAGGAATCTCATGTTTTTGTAGGTGATCTCCACAGGGGCTGGTCTGTTCATACGAGCCATTGTGATGATGTAAAGAAAACTAACAAAACCCAAAATGTCTTCCACAGAGCAGTAGAAACACGAATGTAAACACTTAGTTAAACTCGGAGGGAATGTCAAACACAAAATGTCCAACAAGCTCTGAGAAACAAAAATCCTCCGGTCTTCTTCGAGGTTGGCAAGGCTTGAAAACAAAAACGAAAAAAGGACAGGCAAATTTGGGGAGTTTGGCAGCCGAAAAAGGGCGGACAATTAGAAAAGTAACTCAAAACCCTCTCCTTCGGGATAAAACAAAGGAAAAGGAAGAAAAAAAAAACAAGGCTGGTTCCACCTTGATTCTGGCCAGGCGGAAGCCGACGAGGGCAGTGTGCAGCGGGTGGAGTTACCCCATCCAGGCCGAGTTATCGCTGGTTCTGGGAGGCGTCCCGGTCCTGCCAACTTCCCGGGGTCCCTCCTGTGGCTCAAGTGCGTCGGATCGATGGCGAGTTTGGCTGTTCACTCGTCTGCATAGGCAGCGTGCTGAGCCTGGCAGTAGTCCCCACTGCCCTTCAGAAACTCCATAAATGTGTGACCCAGAACACCACAGAACTGCTGCAGGACACAGAGGGGGAAAAAGAAAGGCTTTTAAAAAACACAGTTTAACAACAGAGAGTTCAGGTTTGGTATTTTAACAAACAATAATGCTCTTTGCTCAAGATGATTACTAAAAAAACAACATCCAAAACAGAACAAAACATCAGCTGCTGGACATGTACTTCCTCTTTCGGAGCCCATGTGGGAATATTTTTCTTGTTCCGAAATAACAGACTTTGATTGATGGCTGAAAATGTTTTGGAGATACCAGATTCTACCGCTCAATGTCAGGCTTCCGACTGACAGAAATAAGCGATCATTCATGGTGAAATTACGGCTTCAGCTAACTATTTGGCCCCCTCGATTCTGGCAGCAACTGCTTCAGGAGATGAGGCCTGCAGAGTCAGTAACTTCTTTTAAATCACTCCTGAAAATTAATTTTAGCTTTAATTAGTTTTAGTGTTTCATTCTGTATCATGTCTTTTTATGTTAGATGTTCTCGGTTTATTTTCATTTTAGCTGCCTGGTTTCTTGATGTGATGTCATCTCTAATTCTTTAATTCTCTAATTTTTATTTTCAATTTCTAACCTTAAACCCTCCATGTTATTCTTTAATTTTAGCATAGCTCCTTTGTTTAATATGCGTGATAATCCAGCTAATTATTAATTTATCATTTTACTATTTATTTGAATTGACAGCTCTGACTTGTCTCCTATATCTTGCTTGATTATCTGCGTTGTGTTTTAACTGTTAAAGCACTTTGTAGACAGTGTTCTTAAGTGTGCTGTAAAAATGAAATTATTACCGTCATTACCAATTAATCTACTAATGAGGCCTACATTTAATCAGCAAATAGAGAAAGACTCCAATCACAAGTTTTCAAAGTCCATGACCACACTGTCTCACCCAAAGTCCAAAGATAAAGAAAAACTGAAAAGTTTGACGTTCCACAACATGCAACCAACCAATGTTATTTTCTTGAAAAATTTAACTAAAACTTTAAAATTTTAACCAATAATCTTGCATTTTTAAACACTTATTGTTGCAGCTTTCATGCTGTTACAGTTTAAAGGCTTTTATCAATGACAAACAACAACATAAAAAAGCACTGGAAATGTGACAATTTGCTTTTCCCCCTCCATTTATCATTGTAAACTGAAATTATTGGCTTTTTCACTGACTCCAGCATTTTTATCTTCAGTATTTTAGGAACAAAATTCTCCACTGGTGAAATACTCCTACTGAAGTGTTGTTATGGAAGTATTGAAACTCAGTTGCATCACACACACACACACACTGCAGACTCCAGCCTGCACACGTCACCTCTGTGGAGTAAAATCAGTTTAGTCCTTTAGTCCAACACTGGCTCTGCTCAAACATAGCAGCCCTTCAAAATAAAAGGCCAAGGGAGTCTAAGGAGAGCTGCCATCTTGCACACTCATTAAAATCATACCATGTACACAAAAAAAACCAACTAATGATGCTTCTTTTATCTTAAGAGTTGCTTTCCAAAACACAATCCTGCCTTTAATATAAACTAAGGCATTAACAATAGCAAAAGTCCCTCAGTGATTACATCAATCACACGTTCTTTCTACCCTGAAAGTGGAACAGCAACAATCAATCAACTTGTTGACACCTATTGAATTAATCAACACCTATCTCAATAGTTGATTGATTGGATTTACATTTTCATTAACTGCGAAAGAATCACAAGATATCAGATTACAGCTTCTGGAATTTCTCAATCTCTGGTTTCTTTAATTCTCTCCAACAGTAAACACAATCTAAAGAGTGTCCTTCAAGTCTGAACACACAGGAAATCTCATTAACTATATATTTTTGTCTTCACAGTGTAAATACGGCTTTGTCAAAAGAAGAAAGAGTTGAAATGGTACTTCTAAGGGGACGTGAACGATCGCAGACAAATTTAATATTTCAACAAAGCCATATTTAATCTGCATAGGCAATAAAAGTTGAGATTTCCTGTGTCCAGACTTGAGGGACGCCTTACATTTGACTTCGAAGATGTAGTCTTGGGCTTTAGGAGACACTAATCAATATTTTTCTTCCATTTTCTTGCATTTCACAGATCAACCAAGTAACCACATATTCGACAAAATATCTGACAGATTAACAGACAATTAAAATGATTGCTGGTTGCAGCCCCGACTGAACGTGTAGTTAAAACCACATCCTTTCAGGAAGACTTATTCTAACTGACAAACAACTTTGAATGCCACAAAGCTGAAAGTTTACTCAGATCTGACACTATGTGAGATGAAAATGCTGAGTAAAGCCAGTGGAAGACAGTGGGTTTGATTCCCACACCGAACACAGAGTTTCATCCACAGAAATGTCATGTACTGGGTGGGCCAAAAGTAGGCTTACACTTACTAGGTAGGATTTTGGTAAATCAACCGCCAAACCTAGGGTGCTCAGGTAGCTCAACTGGTTGAGTGGGCGACCTATGAACTATAGTCTTCAACACAGCGGGGTTCCATTCCTGCTCACTGCCCTTTGCTGCATGTCTTCCCCCCCCATTCTTTTCCTTACTTTCCTGTCTGCCTCTCGACTAACATACCTAATAAAGCCAACAAAAGGCAAAAAAAAAAAATTAAAAAAAAAAAGCATTTCTTATGTGAAAAATTTCCTGGCGTCAAGGTGGGGGAGTTTTAAAGGTTTCTTTGCTCTGCATTTTCACACTTTAAACACTGCTTTAGTTTCCACTTTCTGTACTCTACATTTAATTTGTTTGCCATTGCTCACAATCCCTAGCCTAGCTGCGCTAGACCCAGGTCTGAAGACACAAGGGTCTAGTTACCCTCGACAGGGAGGGAGGCGGGCTAAAAGGTTGTCGATCAAATCACTCTGCAGCAATTGGGTAGGTATACAACCAATCAGCGCAACGAATAGGCTCCTAGAGCGCCGGAAATCAGAGGATGCGGTAGTTCGGTGAAGCCTTATTTATACAGTCCATGGGTGAAGCTCAAGTATATTACAGACATGTTAACAGAAAGATTATTCAGAGTCGGTGCTAATGGAGCTCAACGACTGTTGTAGTTTTTGTTGTCAACCCTGGCAGAGAATTAAATTCGTTGCCGTGTGTTGTCTAGCGCCGCTAGGCTAGTTGTTTCTGGTTGTTTCTGTCAGAATCGTCGCGCCTCTGTCGTCACTCAGTTACGCCCGCCTTCTGACTCTACACTTCATGGTGATTGGTCCGGCCAGTTTTAGGAGAATCCAACCTCGAGCCTTATGGAGGGTAACTAGACCCACCCTGGCAGAGAATTAAATTCATTGCCGTGGGTTGTCTAGCGCGGCTAGGCTACACAATCCCTATAAAAATACTTAAAAAAACAACATAAAAATGGAAATCAAAATTCGAAGAAATAGCTTAAGAATAATAATAAGACCTTTATTTACATAGCACCCTTAAGAACAGTGTTCACAAAGGGCTTTGACGGTTAATACATGCAGCACAGACAATCAAAATAAAGAGCAAAAATGATAATAAATTAAATGAATAATTAGCTAGATTGGCACTCATACCAAACAAAGGAACTAGACAGCTTAAAAATCAAAGAATAAGATTGAGGGGTAAAAGCTAAACACTAAAAAAATAAATAAATGGAGAATTAAAGAATTAGAGAGATGACATCACACCACAGAACCAGGCAGCTAGAAGCAAAATAAAACGAGAGAACATCAAAAATAAAAACGGGACATAATACAAAACAGAACATTAAAACTAATAAACTGCACATAAAAGCAAATCTACAAAAGTGGGATTTCAGAAGTGATTTAAAAGAAGTCAGTGACTCTGCAGGCCTTATCTCCTCAGGCAGACATAGTAACATTTCCAAAATGTGAATAAGGGAAACTGGTTCGGATAAATTAGATCTGAAAACAAATAGTAAAACTGCCTACTTTTGGCCCACCCCGTTATAACGATTTACAGCATACAGGAGGTGAAAATAGAGAGAAAACTGAGCCTCTAACCTGCCAGTACGTTACATAAACTCTCACTGCAGCAGTGTAATATCCCACCTCATGGCTGTCGGTGTACAATAGAGAGGATGTGTCATTTCTGACATCTAGGTCATATCTGTGAGGGCTGAGCTCAACCATGAGGCCTTCAGCGGGGCTTTAACATCCCCTCTGTTGTTATTATCGGCAGCAGCAGCACAAATCTGACTCACTTTGCCTGCCATTTGCTTTGCTAAACCCGTCTTTAAGCCTTCAAACACAAGGAGGCCTGTAAATGCAGTGAGAACCGGATCAGACGCCACTGAGGAGAGAAGTTTAATATGTTTGAAATCCTCACAAAAACGTATTTGAGTTGCTTTGAGGACTTCCATGCAGACAGTTCCAAATATTTCATACAGAAAATAGTGGCATTTTTTTCAGTTTTAGTCTTGTTGCTAGACAGTCTTTGCCAAATTTTAAAGCATAAAAAGCACATTTATAGCCGTTCTGTTGCACAGCGCATTTCGCTGAAAATGTACTACTTTAAATATAATTATCCATCACAAGAGCTCATTGAGGAATTTTCATTTCAGTCTTTGTACACTCAAGTATTCACGTCTTTCTACGTTTGTGTGGATCAAAATGTTAGTTTTATATGTTTGAGGGTAAACATTTAGTTTTATGGTTTAAGTCATTTAATTTTGATGGTTGTGGTTGGATTAAGGGTTAGTCCAGGGGTGTCAAACATGCGGCCCACGGGCCAAAACTGGCCCTCCAGAAAGTCCAATCTGACTTGTGGGACGAATCTGTAAAGTGTAAAAATTACAGACGATATTCACTGAAGTGTAAATATGTAAAGCGATAAATTTAAAATCATTTTGAGACCATGACACATGGCTTTGATCAGAAAGTAAAATACTAGATTGATCATTTTTCTTTTAGGTCTCATTTGTTGTCGTTTCTTTTTTGTCTGACTTATCGTTTGTCTCACATTTTGTCGCTTTGTGTTTCCTTTTTGCCTCGCTTGTGTTCTTTTGTCTCATTTTTGCCATTTTGCGTCGCTTCATTCATTGTTTTGTGTCCTTTGTTTTGTTTCACATTTTTGTCATTTGTCTCAGTCCATTTTTTTGTCGCTTTCTAACTTTTTTGTCTCCTTTTTGTTTCATTTCATGTTGTTCTGCATTTCATTTTGTACTATTTTGTCTCGTTTTTGCCTTTCTTAAAGTAAAATACTACATCATTCAGCTCTAGATACCCGTGACTAAATGTTCTGTGCCTTCGTAGATATTCCGATTTGTAAGTTGCAATGTGTAAATGATAAACTGAGGCATAATGTTATTGAAATTGAGGTTTTTTTTCTTAAATTTCATGTTGTTCATAATGTTTTGTAAAAAGATAGTTACTTAGATGTGAATATTTTCAGAATGCATTTTTTTGCAGTAAAACAAATGAAAAATTTTGACTTGTGGTCATTAGGTTATGATTTTACTAGTCATTTGAGATCACATCGGGCTGAATGTGGGCTCTGAACTAAAAACAGCTCAACACCCCTGGATTAGGGGATGCATTAGCTCAATGCATGTCCTCACAAAGACAGAAAGACACTTGTAAATGAGCGTGTGAATATTCATTCTCTTTAAACAGTGCTTGCCAGTTTTATTAAGAAAAAAATCTGCATTTTAGCATCGAAGGCCTGTCTTACCACTATGACAGAACACAGTTAAATATAAAGGACATGTTCTCCTGTTAAGAAAAGGAAAAAACGCTAAGCTGTTGAAGAATGTTTTGTTAATCCGAATGAAAAACAGGCACGGAAATGTGACTGAGGAAGGGAACAAACAACCACAAAAGGATGTGAAATGGAGAGATAAACGAAGCACAGGAGGAGTTGCTGCATTACATGACAGGGCTGGAGAGTCCTTTGTGTGCGGATGGACTGGGCGCCATCATACGGCGGTGCGGCCTTCGAGCTGTCAGAGCTTAGACACCGGGACGCTGTCAAACACGACGCCCCACACGAACACCCGGTGTCGGAAAACACCGGGACATTTTTGTTCACGTTTTATTGTTTTTTATTGTTCATTTCGCATAAAAATACGTCGAGTTAATCCGACAGAAACTTCCGGGCCAGGACACAGCCCGAGCGAGCTGCGCATCTGACAGCGGCTTGCTTCCTAACCGAACCGCTGCTTTTACAGGTTACTGGAATAAAAAACACACGGTCAGCGGGTTTGTGTCACACCGGAACGACCGGCGACAAAGTCACGGAGCGGTTTTGTACCGAGCAGGCCGTGATTTCAGCGTGAGGGCCGGCTAGTAACGGTTAACGTACTAATTTTACAGCACGAGCCGATGAGATGGGGAAGCAGACACAAAATGGCAGCCACAAACAACACGTTACTTACTGGGATATGCTTACTCATTGAAGATTGTAGCTTAATCATACAGCCGGTCCGCAGAAAAAACTAAAAATTAGAGAACGGTTCTTCTCCACCATACAGTCTGGTGCTGTTCCTCCGGTCGGAGCCAAAGTCTCCTGATCTGCCGGGACGAAACCATGGACGATATACCAGAGAGGAGGCGAGACGGATGCAGAACGGTTCCGGTCTGCTCCTTCACAATAAAACACGACTGTTGTAGCTCACTAATTTATATTATATTATATTATATTATATAGAATAGAATAGAATAGAAAACCTTAATTGTCATTATCCAAAGTACAGCGAAATTTAAATTTCCTTCCATCATCTGTACTAATTTGTGTCAAAATGTCAATATTATCTACAACATTGTATAAAGCTTTTCATTTCACTTTGTTGCACAGTTTAGTGTCTACATCTTTTGTACTTTTTGAAAATGTGTACACTCTCATTCAAAAGTTTGGAGTCACCCAGACAACTTCATGTTTTTCATGAAAACTCACGCTTTTATTTATGTGCTAATATAACTGCACAAGAGTTTTCTAATCATCAATTAGCCTTTCAACACATTACTCTTATGTAGATACTCCATTAAAAATCAGCTGTTTCCAGCTAAAATAGTTATTTACCCAATTAACAATGTCTAGACTGTTTTTCCGATTGTTATATTCACTGAAAAAATGCTTTTCTTTCAAAAACAAGAACATTTGTGAGTGACCCCAAACTTTTTAACAATAGCGTACATGAATTTAAATTCCACTGTATAAGGTAAAGTTGCTCCATATTTGCTAAAAGTTGATATTGTTAAAGTTGCTCTATATTAGCTAAGGTTGCTCTATATTAGATAACATTGATCTAATTAGTTAAAATTGCTCTCAATTAAAGTTGCCCTATATTATTTAAAATTGTCTAAAGGAGGTAAAACTCCTCTATATCAGTTAAAGTTGAACTACACTACTGTTCAAAGGCTTGGGGTCACCCCGGCAATTTCATGTTTTCCATGAAAATTCACACTTATTATTCTATTATATTATTATTCATGTGCTAACATAATTACACAAGGGTTTTCTAATCATCAATTAGCCTTTCAACACCATTAGCTAACACAATGTAGCATTAGAACACAGGAGTGATGGTTGCTGGAAATGTTCCTCTGTACCCCTATGGAGATATTTCATTAAAACTTAGCTGTTTCCAGCTAGAATAGTCATTTACCACATTAACAATGTCTAGACTGTATTTCTGATTCATTTAATGTTAGCTTCACTGGAGAAAAAAACTGCTTTTCTTTCAAAAATAAGGACATTTCTGAGTGACCCCAAACTTTTGAATGGTAGTGTACATATCACATTCTATATTTTGAAATGCAATTTTGTAAACTGCTAAATTTAAGAAATTATTTTAATTGTTTTTATTACAATCCTTTCCTCTTGTCAGTCACACTTTCAGCCTATATTTTGAAGACAAACCCTAAGAGCTTGCAGTGTTTCCTGTGTCTTATTGCCTCCAACTTCACCAATAAACCCCACCCAGAAAATGTGGTGTTTTGCCCAGACATCTCTCTGCTCCAGCCTGCTCTGGTCAGGTGATGGCTGAGGCCTGGTGACTGGTCCTTCACCTCCAGGGATCACACGTGGATCCCACAAATGATCCAGAATCACAGCAGACATCACTGAAATATGCCCATGTAGTTTATTATTCACCCTGAAGACTGCTTTGGATAATCTACATGTTACACAGATTTAGTGTGTTGCTAGTGAGGGGAGAATTAAATTGTGTGTCCAAAGTTTAAAGGGATCACCCGAAATAAATAAAATATAATGAAATGAATGGCTGTTATTACCCCCTAATGCTATTTAGCTGTGCATGCGCCCTGAGGACATTGCTCAAAAGCTCTTTTTAGACAGCGAAGGCTTTCCCTGACATGTAGATGCAGACACAGACCTTGGGATGAGGAGTTGTTGGAGACTTTTTCTGGGGATCTTTTTCGCTGAAAGCCTAGAGACCTCTTTGGATCTTGACATGATGACACCGCAGATTTTAATAGCAGCAGATCCCAGATGTCAGAGGTTTCAAAAGGGCAGGCTACATCTGTCAGTCTGTAAAGAGGTTCTAACCTCTTGTATCTAATCTGGAACTGATTTGACGGATTTGAAGGAGTGATAAAAAAATAAATACAAATTGACATTGTAAGAGTCCATTGGAAATGATCAAATGTTCCATATTTTCATGGGATGTACTTGTTTTAACTTAACTGTATATCGCAGTATTTCGTATTTTGTGAAAAATGTAACTCTGAAACTGCTAACAGATATGATAATGAGGGTAGACAGGTGATTTTTATTCTGCTGAGGAATGCAGCAGAGTTATGTGATGATCAGCATACGTTTGTCCGTCTGTCTGTCTGTCTGTTAGTACCAATACTCAAAAATGGATCAACAGATTTGGATGAAATTTTCAGGGAAGGTCAGAAATGAAACAAAGACCAAATGAGTAGATCTTGGCAGTGATGTGGCTTATAGTCTGGATCCACGGATTTGTTAAAGATTTTTGCATCATTGCAAGATAGCAGCACGGTATCACTGTAACCATGACAACAAGTGAACACTACATCAGCTGCTTGCTGACAATCACATGATTGTGATCCTACTACAAATCCACCACTGCGGACTTATCGGGACTTATCTGTTGGAAATGTTACAAGGAACAACTAAGTAAATTGTTGAGGTGTTTTGAGGTCCCATCAATTCCCACTACCTGCTACATATTTAGGTCACATGATTCAGTATCCGTACATAATGTACACATGCATAACTAGGGATGGGAATTTCGACTAATTTCCGAACCGACTAGTCACTAATTTTATTGGCGACTAGTCGGTTCGGAAAACTTGCAATTTAACCCTTTAAGCGCCAAAGTCGCAATATTGCAACAAGCAACATTGTTGAACATAACAAGCCATAGCTTCAAATATACTGCCTCGTGTGCTTCATGTACTGTACACCAGGAGATGGCGGACATCTGGAACTTCAATCTGAGCATCAGTTGTGGGCGTGTTTTCATTCAAAGTTTTGGAGTTTACAGAGTTTGAAAACCGAGGAGACGAGACTCGCCGTCGGAGCGTATCAGAGCGCAAGATGGCACATTTTAGAGCGAGAAAACTCACCATACCGAGAGGTCTGGTCAATGCTGACAAAGTACTTTGTCAAGTAATGGCTTACTCATATTCTGAAGAGGAATATTCACCCTCTGATGAAGATGTTCAGTCGTCCACTGAGACAGAAAGTGCCGCTGCATCTGTGCGTAACGGCAGCGGGTCGGTGTGCCATGACAGTCCATGAGCAGCACATACTGGAGCCGATGCTTTGCTTCGGGGTAGCAGGAAGGGACGTGTTGGGTGTAGCTGGAGTGGTCAAAGCACCGCTAATGATGAGGGGGATAGCGGGGGTCGAAAAAAGAGACAAGCATATGCTACTGGCAGGATCAACCAGGTAGCCCAGACGGGACGAGCGCGCGGCGCACGCCCGAGCGTAGAGCTGCATGGTGGCGGCATCGCGGGGCGGGGCGGGGCGGGGCGGGGCGGGCACACTAGCGTTTAACCGACTAGTAAAATACTAAACGTTTAATAAATGAGTAGGCGGTTAAACGATTAAACGACGAGTCCGCACATCCCTATGCATAACACACATCTGTACTCAGCACAAGGTCCTTTTGTTTATGGGTACATCTATGCTAAATGGCCACATTCTATGTTGCAGTCATTTCTGCCACAAATTTTTTCAAGACTTCATCTGTCAGAAGTGATACAACAGTTGAGCAGCTTTGACAGAGTACTGCGCTCTCTGAGTGCTTTTCTTGTTGGCTAATGCAGCAAATCAAATAGCGAACAAATACATCATGCTGATCAATATTATCATGACACAGTTTTGTTCACTGATTTGAAATACCCTCTGCAGTTTTCTCACACTGAGATATTAAAGGAAGAGATATCATGGCATGTTTGGAAAGATCTGCCAGTACTACAGAGTATCGTTCATTATTATACTGACCAAACCTACTTTGAATACTACAAGAATACAGTACATAGATACCAAATAGGTTCATTGAAATTATGAGATCATTAAATGGAAGGTTTGAATTCAGTTGGGCTCTTTGAAATATCGAAAAGAAAATAGAGACAACAAAAAATGGTACCTATTTGTAATAGAAAAACCTTGAAAAACCCAAATCTGTCTACACAGAAGTAAACGTCAGTGATATAAGTTTTGACTACAGAGGTGACACTACCGTTCAAAAGTTTGGGCTCAGCCGGACAATTTCACGTTCTCCATGAAAGCTCACACTTTTATCCACGGGCTAACATCATAGCACAAGGGTTTTCTGATCATCAATTAGCCTTTCAACACCATTAGCTAACAAAATGTAGCATTAGAACACAGGAGTGATGGCTGCTGGAAATGTTCCTCTGTACCCCCATGGAGATATTCCATTAAAAATCAGCTGTTTCCAGCTAGAATAGTCATTTACCATGTTAACATGTTAACAATGTCTAGATTGGATTTCTGATTCATTTAAAACCCTTTAAGCTTCAGTGTACCGCCGGCGGTACACCTACTAATTTGCATAGGAATTTCAAGAATGTCCGACGGGTGCAAACGCGATTATACAAACACTATACGCCGATGGAAAGCTTAGATTCTCATGAATCCGCCGGTATAAACCACTTTCAGATGCGATTACCACAGCGGGTGAGAAAAACACATTTGTCCGACAAAAACAAATATTCATCCATCCGTTCTCTATACACGGCTTCAACGCACACAGCGCGACTCACATTTCCGGGTTTATTATTACACACAAAAAAAAGATTCCACAAAAAACGGCCATAATCCAACCTTTTACATCCAGATGACACAAGCCAGTAAACTATTTTGTCCAAAACATGTCCTGAAGTCGGTATAAAATCCCCGAATCGGTCGTTTTCAAGGAAATGCACCTCCTGATGCGCGTCCAATATTCCCCGTATTTTTCATCATTTTTTTTATTTAAAAAGAGAATATTAGCGATTTTTTGTACTGAAAACGGCTGGAATTGACTGAAGCTTAAAGGGTTAATGTTACCTTCATCGGCAAAAACTGCTTTTCTTTCAGAAATAAGGACATTTCTAAGTGACCCCAAACTTTTGAACTTTAGTGTATGTGTAGATGTTTTATAAAGCCTCTGTTTAGGGACCAGGCCCGGACTGGCAATCGGGAGAGGCGGGACTTTTCCCAGAGGCCTGCCTCCTTATTGGCCTGCCTGGACAGGCCAGCCACGGACTGGCAGGCCAATGAAAAAAAAGTTGATCGGCTTTTTGGCAGACAGGCCAGAGACAGCAGCGCTAGAAGCCTTACAGAGTACACGCCCACCTTCCTGTCACTCACACAAAGCAAGCGCTCTGACCTCTAAATCAGAAGGATAGGGATTGGTCAAAATGACATTTTTTTAGAAGAATCGTGCCATGATTGGTTAGTTGCTTTATGGCCCGCCCCTTCATAGCGACAACGGGGAAGCATGCACTGCAGAGCGGTGATATGAGAGTGAGGGAGAGAGTAGAAGGAGCGAAGATTATGGAGCACCCTTAAGTTTACAAACGGTCGGTTCTTCTCACAAATGCATCATCAGACTTCAAAGGCTAAAATATAATAAAAAATGTCTGGCCCAAATAAGCTCCACAGGTGTCAGGTGGGTTGCAGGAAGCCTGAAAACGTTTGTTGACTTACAATTTTCAGTTATAAAATGAACATTGGTGTTTGCATATACTATTAGCTATGACCAGCTGACATCTAAATGATTTGCTGACAAAATAATATATATTTTTTTTAATTCCACATGTTATATAAATAATAGGAAAAGGAAAACATTGGAAAAATTGGTGAGGGTAGTGAAGAGATTACAGAAGAGAAAAGTACTGGACTGTATGGAGCTGTCGTTATGGTTGTGTTTAATAGACTTACTGTCTGTTTAGTAGTGTTGTAATCGCCATAACATAACTGTAAAAGGCATATTTTTGGAAGGAAAAAAAACAAAATTTTGGTGCATTACCCCACATGACACAACCCTTGCGGTGGCGGAAGTGGCCTGACTGATTGGAAATCTCCCGGCCTGAATTTCTTTCCCAGTCCGGCCCTGTTAGGGACAGACCTGCATCATTAACCAGCACATCAAGGCCAACGCTGAGAGGATGTGGAACTTATCATTCCCTTTCTTAGGTCATTCGATGTTTAATTCTGATGTCATCAGCATCTAATTCTGAGTCATCGGGGCTGACTCAGACCAGATTCAGAAAAATGACTGTGGAATAAGTAGAAGGTTGCAGGAGTAACAGAAGTATAATAAATCAATTAAAGCCTTATTAATACTAATACAACTTTCTAATGATGCATGCTTTTGAAAATATAGAGATGAATTTATGAATGAATAAAAAAATCAGTAATTATTTTTTACCTTTTGATTTATTTTCTAGGTCTATATAATTTCAGATCTATTTGCAAAAAAGAGAACAGCAACAAAAGACAATGAAAAACTTGCTCAAAAAGGAGTGGAAAGAAGTCAAAGCTTCTTATTCACACCCCTTCTCCTTACACAAATGTTTGTAAATCTATCCTTCCTGCTTCTTCAAAATACTACCATTTATAAACTAAAATAATAATAATAACAATAAGAATAATGGTAACACGTTTTATAATAAATATACACCTATATGTTCATTTATATTTATCCAAAAGGACAAACAGAAAAAAAATGTATTGTATTACAAAGGTGTGCCAGTATATTTTCTAATGAAACTGTAAAAGAAAAAAAGGATCATTGTGTCTGCAAACAGTCATGTGAGGTTTCTTCTTGTAGAAACACTGTAGATCAAAGAGTGATTTCAATACAGAGACCACCAACAGCAGTCATTGTCTGGACTTCATAGATGTGTGTTTTTATCTCTCTGGAATAAATACTTGTGCTCCTGTATCTTTCTAGAAGCACGAGCAGAGCTGCTGAGCTCTGCAGTTTCACTCTGCAATGACACAAAAGAGACATTGAATTATTCTCACAGGCAGCCAATGAGCTCAAAGCAGCAGTGGCTCAGTGTCTACCAGCAGCCGGCCGGGGCCAGTTTCCAGTTGGACTCCCGTGGGTGTTGGGGGGCAAAAAGAATTTTCTAATCCATCACCATTGTACCAATTGTCTATAAAAATTAATGTGCGAGTGAAGCTCTGCCTTCACATGAGGGCTATCAAATTCCAAATCACAGTTCATGAGTACAAACAAAGAAATGAATGACTCTGAAGATCTCAAGGTAAAAACTCCACATCTACCTTTTTCATTTAAATTTTATTTTCTAGCTAAGTGCTGATACAACAGTTCTGGCTTCATATATCATTTTACTTGACTTTGCTGAGTAGATTGAGTCTTGTATTAAACGTTAAGTCTTTTTTTAATTCAGCATTCTTCCAGTTTTGCTTTCTTACACTCTTTGGTTATCTTCCTCATGCACATACGTCACCATCTCTTACCATTCTTGTGATAGACCCATTGTGTGTTTTCCAGGAGGGCCAGAGTAGAAGCAAAGACCAAATAGATGGCACAAGGATGAGCCTAGGCAACAGGAAGGGGGTGAGGGTGACTGGGAAGTATGTGCCTCCGGTGGATTGGACCAGCAGAGGAGGAGGTCCATGCATCATTCACTCTCCCACCAACAGCCCGATACCTCCAGACACCCCCACGGTTATCTCCATCAGCGCTCTGCCTCACTGGTCCCCAGAACAAGTCCATGATCCCAGGACGGATGAACTTGCCACTGGTGAGGACTGGACGAGAGAGGCATCATCTCAGACCAGGGGGTCTTACAGTGAGATGGGTGTCCCCAGACAGACCATGGAAGAGCTGAAGACCATCCTGAGGGACAGTCCTCTGCTCAGCATCCGGGGAAGAGATGATGGGAAACCAGGGAGTCCGTACACGTACCTCCACGGGACCAGCAGCAGCAGTGGTGGAAAGGCCGATGGACGGCAGGACGACGGAAACCCTCAGAGGCCGTTCAGCACCTTCAAACCTCACTCCGATGCTTCCAGAAGGGGGCCCATGTCCAGAGACAGCACATCCATTCAGCAGGCATCCACCATGGATTCATCCAGCTCATTCAGGTCGAACACCAACACAAATAGGCAGCCTGGAGTCAGGACATACACATATGCAAGCAGCAGCTCCTGGGGAGAGACTGGATCTCCTCATTCAGGTTGGTTAAAAGACAATTTATCCTTGATATAAATTTATGTATTTATTTAAAAGATCCCCATTTGCTGATGCCAAAGGCACCAGCTAGTCTTTCTGGGGGTCTGGAAGAAGTAATAGAAGTATTATCTGTGATTTTTTTGATTTGATTTGGTTTCAACCATACTTTCAGCCAGATATAGTTTTTTTCCAGCCTTCCTTGAATACTATAAATAAGTACCATTTTTTGTTGTCTTTATTTTCTTTTCTACATTTAAAAACGCTCACCTGAATTGAAACCTTCCATTTGTGGTGTTATGATTTTAATGAATCTGTTTAACCTCTTTGTATTAAAATTTATATGAAGGTCCTGATCCACAGCAGAAGTATCTACTTTGGGATCATCTTTTTAATCATAAAGAGACTCATTCATTATTATTTCTATATTTAAAACAATTTGGAACAGCAGTTTGTTTTGTATTTTGTGTTTGATTTTCAGGGGGATCGAAGTTTCTCTGCCCTCATTGACTATCAGTTGGACATTTTACACTGCATTAATCAACTTGTCACTGCTTTCTGTTGCATTAACTATAACAGTGTTTCTAAACTTCCTAAATCTACTTTGTCATTTCTGTACTGTAATTTCTTGTGACTTATTGGTCAACAGAGACCAATATATACCAATATATGTCCAATAAACTAATTTTGGTCTAGATTTAAGCCTTTGACCTGGGTTTGAAGGTAGCAATGAGCTTTAGATAAGAGTTGTCAAACGTTTTTCCACAGAAAATGGAAACGAGACTGTTGAGATCTCAGGGAACCAGAGGTTTATTGCAGCGATGGAGCAAATCAAGCAACAGATCGCCCGTGAAAACATCAACTTTGTCCGCTTCGAGGCCACTGACCTTCACGGGGTGTCAAGATCCAAGACCGTGCCTGTCCGCTTCTTCCATGTAATGAACTCTATCTATCTATCTATCTATCTATCTATCTATCCATCTATCCATCCATCCATCCATCCATCCATCTATCTATCCATCTCTAAATGTTTGGTTATGGTTTGGTACAGAGTTGTAGAGGTGCTGGTGAGTGTATTGTTTACCTGTATTTACTAGGAATGCCTGGTTAACTGCTCTGCTTCTGGTTTTAATGCTAAGCTAAACTAATTAGCTCTCTTCTCTTCCTCCGTATTCACTATACAGACAAAATTATGGTTTCAATCTCTATGAAAATTTATGAAATAAAGGGGAATAAGTGTGTTTAACGTAAATGTTGCATTAACAGGAGAAAGCGGTATATGGGGTACCGATGCCAAGAAGCTACTTGGAGCTCACCCTGAGCCCTAAGAGCAACGAAGTGGACCACGGCAACACTGCCAACTTCAGCAGTGATGTCCTTCTGATCCCTGACCTCTCGACCTTCAGGGTCCTGCCCTGGGCTGAGCAGACTGCTCGGGTCATCTGCGACCCGTGCACCGTCACAGGAAGCCCCCTTCGCACTTCGCCTCGCCTCATTGCTAAGCAGCTCCTTGGACAGCTCCAAAGCCTGGGATTCTCCCTGCACTCATCCTTCACCTACGAATGCTGCGTCCTGGGAGCGCCGGATCGGATCGGACCAAAGACGCTCCTGTTCCCTGCCACCACACTGCTAAGTAACCACGACCTGCCTTTCTTCCAGCAGCTGGTGGACAGCATGTACTGCATGGGTGCTGACATCGACAGCATCGCCTCTGCAAGTGGCCCTGGCCAGATGGAGATCAACCTGAGGCCAGAGTTTGGAATTGCAGCTGCTGATAGCGCCTTCACCTTCCGCACTGGCATCAAGGAGATGGCTCGTAAACACAGCTACATCGCCAGCTTCTTCACTGATGATGGTCTGTACAATGCCGGGGTGCTCTCTCACAGCCTGTGGGATGCTAATGGGCGACGCAGCCTCTTCCACACGGGAGAGAAGGCAGGCGAGCTGTCTGAGATAGGCAGGAAATGGTTAGCGGGCCTCCTCACGCACTCTGCTGCCCTGAGCTGCCTGATGTCACCCGGCCTGGGCTGCCGGAGCCACATCGCCAAGTCAATCAAAGACCCCAAGCGGATGTTGTACGCCACCTACGGTAGTAACGATAACAGCAGCTCCTTCAATATCAAGTGTCATGGTGGGAGGGAGACCCACATTGACAACAAGCTGGGCTCAGCCATGGCCAACCCTTATGTTGTCCTGGCTGCTACGGTGGCCGCAGGACTGGACGGTATCAAAAGAAACCTGAACTCCGACAGCAATCTGAACAAAGCCCCCAGTCAGCAGAGGGACTTTGCCATTCCCGTGAAGCTCGATGACGCTCTGGAGGCACTGGCAGAGGATCACGTCATGCGCAGCACACTTGGAGAGCCGTTTGTTCAGTATTTCATTGCCATGAAAAAGTTTGAGATTGAGACCCAGGAACTGGATGATGAAAGGAACAAGTGCCTGGAGTATTTCATCTAGAAAGCCTCATGCCACACCAAAAAAAAACCCATGAAAAAAAGCTGCTTGAATGTTACACTTGATCTGTTATTAATATTATACAGATTGTAGATATTTTTCAGAGTCATTTCAAAATAAAGGAAACTACCCCCCAATGTGATGTGCAGTTTTCATTTTAATACTGACCCTACTATTGCAGTCATTAGTGTGAATCAGAGGGGAACCTTCAGGGCCTTCTACGCCTTCAGAGAAGGCCTTAAAAAAATCTGGACCAAAAAATATGAGTATTAAATTATATGTATATACATATATATAATCTATCTAATTTAATACAATAAATTTTAATAGGTTTTCTTTCATCTAAATTTATAGTATAGTTAATTTTACTGTCAAGTTCTCATCAGCAATGAAAGAGTTACTGTCCTGAAACATGTTATCCAATCAGAATCGTCCATCTCTATCTAAGCCGGGTTAGCTGGCTCATTAATTGGTTAGGACTTCACGAATCCTGGGGAAGGCCAAGCTATGTGTTTTGGTTTGGAGATTGATGGGAAAATTGACCAATCACGATTTGATTTTAAGTGGGTGGGACAAAAAAAAGATCGTAGGCCTTCGTGAAGTCCGAAGAGCATAGACATATATAAGTAGACGTCTCATTGACTGCGGCTGCCCACTCGAGCGATGTGCCTGCAGCGCCGCCATCTTGAAATGGGACCACTCGCTCCTACAATGCATTACTTCCATAGAGGAATGATGTGCTTATACAATTAAAGTTGTCATAAATCGCTCAATTCTCAAGCAATTTTGATGGGGTTTGCTTGTAACAAACGCCTGACACGCTAGATAGATAGATAGATAGATAGATAGATAGATAGATAGATACTGCTATTATTTCTACTGTGAATAATTATCATTATTATTATCACTACTATTAATATTACATCAATTATTATTATTATTACTATTATTACTGCTATTACTACTATTATTTTTATCGTTATTATTATTACTGTTATTATTACTACTACTATTACTATTATATCATGTGTATAAATCACGTTCTTTGGGAAAGCTTAAACATGTGAGAAAAGTAGCCAGAGATAAAGAATTGTCTACAACAAAAATAATTCCATCATAAATCAGGGCTATTATTAGATCTATCAGATGCTGTATTCTAACCCACCAATTACTGCAGTAAGCCTGTTTTTTTTTCTTTGTAACAGGCTGTTGCTAGGAACCGTAGATGCATAACATCGAATTTTAAACAAAAAATTGTCTCAGATAAGTTATTTCACCGGTAAGCAGCTGTGTAATACACAGGATGATGTAGAGAGCTGGTTAGATCATTGGTAGAAGCCAGACACGGAGCTGAGGGGTTCTATCCATCTTGTCAGCGTTTATTTCACTCTAGCTATGACAGCCTGCTAACAATATATTATTCCTTACATACATCTTACATGTGAAAAGTAATCCCACGAGCTCTTGTCTCCTTACAGCGCTCATTAGAGCATCCATAGGCTGAACAGAAGTCTGGCATCTTTAAATAACTATGCTGGAGTCAGAGGGAGATAGTGTGTAGCTTAAGTATTGAGTGGCAAAAACAGCATTGTAAAAAAAATCCGAGCACCTTGTATAGTAGCTACACGTGTGACGTTTCTAAAAAATCAAACAGTTTGGCAATCGGTTCAAAATTCAGCGAATAATTCCACTTTGAGATTCAGCAGTACCTCTTGCCTCCGTAGATGTCTATGCACCGCTGCCTCCGCTGGTCCTGTTCCAAGATGGCGGCGCTGTAAGCACGCCTCTCGACAGCCTATGAGGCGTCTATGTATATATGTCTATGCCAAAGAGCGGGCAGAGTGAAGGGAGCCGCCCAGCGCTGACTGGACCAGCAGACGGAGAGAGAAAAGGAGCGAGAGAGGAGGAAGGAGGAGAAGAAAAGAACCAACGCAGTGACAAAGGCTAAAAAGAACAAGCGAGGACTCATGTCTTGGATGCAGAGTTTGCTCAGATGAAGTCAACTGTTGGTTTATTTATTTCATTACAGTCAAACTGTTCACCTGCGTCTTTGCACACAGAATCAAACTCAGAGATAATGATGCCTTTTAGTTATTTTCATACACAAGGAAGAAAGTTGTTGCCTAAATATGCAGTTGTGTAATCTGATATATATATATATATATATATATATATATATATATATATATATATATATATTTACAGATTTTTGCTAAAGAGTATGCCTATTTAATGTTGCCTAAATGGTCTCCAGTTTTATGAAGTTACTGTTGAGAATGTTTCTTGTTGCGGAGAATGTTAACATCCTTGTTTATTTATTTGTTTACATCCTTGTCATCATTAATTAAAGGACTGCAGTTGTTAAATGCTTTCAATTCATCGTACTGTTGCTTTTTTTCCGCAATGATTTCTTTTCTCAGCAGTGAGGGCTGAGGTGAAGGCCCAGCTGTAGTGCTCACGGTTCGCCACTGGTGTGAATGCATTAATAACCCGTATATAAAAACAAGGGAGTGGCATTGTCCTTCACTGAATAGGTTTGCTAAAATTTAGTACACATTAAGCAGTTTTTTTCTTACATGTAATAAACGCGACAGCCTCTTGGGGTCGCTAGCTTGGTTTTAATTTGCTACAGAGGTTTATGTTTGACCATCTATAATCTCAATATCAGTCAATTTAAGTTTTCAGTTGTTCACAAAAATTGCTAAAAGTGAAAGTGTACTTATTAGTATACAGTTTTCACACACAAACTGCTACTTCATAAAATAATAATCATAAAAATAGACATTTAAGAAAACAGTAACACCTCAAGGTCAGTTTAGTAGTTGTTCTGGAGCTTCTCATCATAACTGGAATTTTAAATTTCCTCGTTTTCAGCACTTTAAGGACACTGATGAAACACTCAGTGAGTATATCAGCTAAAATTACATTATACCCTGTAAATTTAATTCAAAACACGAATAAAATTGATCTTTAGGTGTGATTATTTTCAAAACTGCTGTTTCCAAAGTCCCAAATGAGCTTCCAGTTACTGCAAAAAATTCAAAAGTGAGGATACTTTCAAACATAGTCTTTATCAGTAAACATACAAAGTGCAGTAAATAAACCCTTAAAAAAATTAATCAGTATTGGTTGTGGCCACCTTTGCAACCAGTTTTTCAATGTTGATACGGCTGTTCTGTGGATTTATTCTGTCTCAGTGTCTTCTGTCTCTTCATGCAATCCAGAGTGACTCCATGATGCTGGGTCCAGGACTCTGTGGAAGTAAGACCATTGTCACAGGACTCCTTGTTCTCCTTGCTGCTGAGGAGAGTTTTATGACTTTATAACACTAACTGTATTTTTGGGCTTGTTGTCATGCAGCAAAATAATGCAGATTCCTCCTTGATGATTCACATTAGATAAGAATGTAAAGATATAGCACTCTCAAAATTTTTGCAGAGTATAAGTTTCAGCTATATGTGTACCTGTTAGTTCTGCTGACACACAAACACAGTGGAGAAAAGGTTGAAACACCAGAAATTTTGCTGGTGGTGCAAACTCCATTAAAAAATAAGATTTCATTGTTTTCTCCAGAAGCAATGTCCAAGTTACTCTGAATAATCAACAGTCTTCACGGTGATCAGTTTTTGTATGAGCTATTTCTTCAAACTAGGTAATGAAAACTATAAACAGTGGTGTCACATGGGCCTTGCCCTATTGCTCCATTAGTCTGACTGAAGTCTTGGTTTCAAGTCTACATTTGGGTTGTTTCAGAATTAGAGGACATTTGGGCTTCAAAAATTTTGAAAAGTAAACCTTCACTTTTACAAATTTCTGCTCTATATTCATCAATAATAGGTAATAAACTATCAAAGGCTTGATTGGCTCAGCTTACACCTCAATGGTACCATTTTTATTCCATGTTTTATTTGTTGTTTGCTAACCCTACTCTAATCACAGTAACAGGGTTGCTAATCCATGCTAATGTTAGCTTTTTCTCAGCAGTGGAAGCTAGATATTTAGCTAGCTGCTACTGCTGACCAAGAGGGCAAACTTGTACATCAACTGTACAAAAAAGTTCTATTTACACATTATATCAAGCATTGGTACATGATGTGATGAAGTCTGGTAATACATATATTTTGTTTTTCTTGACAAAATTGATAAAACAGGAAAACCAGTAATGTGCAAGTCTTTCTGACTTCCCACACTCTGCCTGTGGAACATGAATAAGTAGACATAGTTGCATTTGTTTGGGACTATTTTCAGCAGCGGATGAATCCATATTTGGCTCTCTAGTGAGCTTTGGTGGCAGCTGGTGGTGTATCTGCTTCTCATTCAAAATAAACTACGGGGTGTGTGCTCATGATTTAAAAGGAACATGTCATAGTGTCCTGTTCCTTAATGATGTGATTATAGTACTTAGTGAAACAATGGAGCTGTGAGGCACAGAGCAATTACATAATTCAGGCTTACATACATGATATTTGTTAGCAGATCATCATTTTTGTTTTTTTAAATGAGATTTATTCATGAGAACAATAAAGAATCTCACCAGATTCATCCATCCAAAAAAAGCAAGCACATATAAAACATTTGTATGTTTAACAGTCATTTCTAAAACTTATCGTGCATGTTTTGAAGCATCCCTGTCATGTTCACCCTGTTTTAATCTTGACGTGTTGGTATGTTTATATCAGACTTGCTACCACCCAGGTAAGCTGTAACACCCAGCTCAGAATAATACATACAAACTGATCAAGTAACCGACAACTCACATACAGGATGCACCTAAAGTCTGGACACATAGGAAATTTCATGAACTATATATTATTTTTTTGCCTAAACAGATTAAATATGGCTTTGTCGAAAGAAGAAAGAGTTGAACTGGTACTTCTCCGTGGATGTGAAGGATGGATGTATCGAAAGATAACAGATGAACCTAATGGACGTCATCCAAGGAGGATTCTATTTGGCTTTTCCACGGTCGGGAAGGTGGTTAAAACGTATAAAGAAACGATCAGTGTCATGGACAAACCCCATCCTGGATGATTCATGCTTGCCCCAAAAAATCCCTTCCCCAACCCTAACCCTATCCTTCAATATGTCCATCCTTCACATCCACTGAGAAATACCAGTCCAACTCTTTCTCCTTTCAGCAAATCCATATTTAATTTGTGGAGGTAACAAAATATATAGTGAATGGAATTTCCAGACTTCAGACACACCTTGAAGAACATCTGGTGTTTTGGCATCAGTGATAAATAAAAAGTCTTGACCACATTATGAAACCCATCAACTGCAGCATATTGAAGAAGTGTAAACATACAATCTGTGTATAGGAACCAAAATGTATCAATAAACAACACAAGGACTGTGCATTAACACTGCCTTCATTAATAGGCATGGTGGCCTTCTTTTCTTCTTCCTTGCCCTACTTATTTTTGCCTATTAGATTTCCTACTCGCTGCATGAATCGTCCCAGTTTGTTGTCAGTGCCGCTTTGTGTCTGATACCCTGGATAGCCAGAGTCATGCCTGTTCAGCAAAGAGCCTCTGTCTTTGTCTGAGGAGTACGTACTTGTCATCCTTGTAGACCTATCTAAGTGAATATTTTCAGTGCTAAGCAAATACTCATACCGACTGTAGGCTTTTTGTTTGCTGGTTTGATACAAAGTCACCGCTTCACTATCCAAAGTGCTCTTTGAGCCTTGATCCTGCTCTGCTGCTGGGTTTGTCTTCCTTTTGCTTGAACGCTGTGGAGTCAGTCTTGGAAATGGAGATTTATGCTTCTCTGTTTCCGATGGACCACTAGAAGCCCTCTGTGACTTGGGGGTGCTCGGTGATTGGCCTTTCTTGCTGGTTTGTTCTGCAGCAGCTGCCTGTGAATGGTCCACTTTAGATCCTGAAGTGTTTTGTGATCTCAACGAGGCCCTTCTTTGCAGTGACTTCTCCTCTTTTTTGGCAGCTTTCTTGTCATCTGACGCAAGCAGTGCCTGTACTTTCATTCTAATGGAATTCTTTCTCTGAAGTGGTGGTTCCTCTTGTTGCGTTTGCCCTTTTTCTGTGTGATTACTCTTAGCCTCACCTGCAGGCTGAGATACTGTAGAAGTCTTCGGAGCAGTTTCGATTTGACTGGAAGTTGATTTCTTTCCTTCTTTTGGAGCAGGTGAGCCTATGCTGTTGTTTATCTTTCGTATGGAAGCATTGCTTCCCCGGGCTTGACCCTGACTCTGTGGATCAGCTGGTAAGCTTGATTTAACAGAGTTTTCCTTTGGGACAGCTTTCTCATCTTTGCACATCTCCCCATTTGTGTCTTTAAATGCTGATTCAGAACTGTTAACACGACTGTTTGAACCCTCTTTCTCCTCAGGGATTTCAGTCAAAGACTCCATTGCTCTTTGGTGCTGGATACTAAGCTTCAGTGTTGCATCATTCAGTTTCATATCTAAATCAGCTGCTGATGTGGTCCTGGAAAGAGGCTCGTGCCAGTCATATGTCTGCAATGTCTTTCGATCTGTCACTGTTTTGATATTGTGGTGTGAAGTAGAGCGGTGGCCATCAGTAAGAATTTGCTCTTTTTTGTCACTTTCTTTCTTGGTGTCACTCTCTTCCAGTTTGCAGTTGTCTTGTGCATTTGGCTCTGATTCTGTCATGCTCTGTTGTACATCAAGACCTCTCAATGAAGACTTAAACTTAAGTCTGTCGAGAGGCGGATACATAGATCTCAAGGACTCTTGGCTTTGCCTGAGATTGGCATACTCCTGCAGACTGAACCTCTTTTGCCTCATTTCTTCCATTCTGGACTTGATGTCCCTCGACCTGCTGTGAATCAGCTGTGACTGATGCTCGTTTAACCCTGTGTAACTGCTATATGGAGATGCCATGGGGGATAGTGCATCACATGACGCATCTAGAAGCATATCATTCTCATTAAGGTATGTGTCGATCTTCCACCTGTGAAGAGATGTTTCCGAGTTGAACGGTATCAGGTTCTGGTCTGCACCGTAGCGAGTCTGATGCCTAAGGTGCTGCTGAGACAACCTGTTTGATAGCAGAAAATCCCCACCACTCCTCAGATTAGCTCCGTTCCTCTCAGGAGTAGCGCCAATGTCCTTGGTTCCCATCCTCAGTCGAGTCATTGAGTTCATCTTCTGCAGCTCTCCCCCATAACTGTGTCCTCTCACCAGGTTCCCTACATCAGCATAGTGGGACTGATGCAGCCTCTCCTGCATGCTCAGGCCCCTGATCATCATGGTGGTATTGTTAAACCTGTCATCCTGAGCACTTCTCATGCCGTGCATCACTCTTGACCTCATGTGAACGTGATTAAGAGAAAGCTGGCTGGAGTTTGGGCTCTTCAAGGTCACAGTGTCTCTCAGATATGGGACGGATAGATTCCCCTTTGACGGGATTGGAACTGTGGAGCGAGCGTAGAGTCTTCTGAACTCCTCATCGTAGGAGCAAACTAGTTGACCTGTGACAACCAGGACCATACTCAGGTTGATCTTCTCAAACGACCATGAGTAGCTAAAGAGAACACAAAGATGGAAACAGCCATTAGAAAACAAATATGAGGATGATGAATTGATTATGGGCTGCACAGTGGTGGTTAGCACTGTCGCCTTACAGCTAGAAAATCCCTGGTTTGCGTCCCGGCCTGGGTCTAGGACCTTTCTTTGTCGAGTTTGGATGTTCTCCCAGGGTTTTCTCTGGGTTCTCCAGCTTCCTCCTACAGTCTAAAAACAGGTGTGAATGTGAGTGTGATTGTTTGTCTCTATATGTAGCCCTGTGATAGACTGATGACCTGTCCAGGCTGTCCCCTGACTTCACCCTAAGTCAGCTGGGATAGACTCCAGCCCCCTGTGACCCTGATGAGGTTTAAGCGGTTTAAAGATAATGGATTGATGGATGAATTGATTGTGGATGTAACTAATAATATGTATTTTGGGGGGCCTTATCGACAGGAGATCAGCGAGAGAGAGCGACAGGAAAGTGGGAAGAAGGACCTGCAGCAAAGGGCCATTAGACAGGATTCGAATCAATGGACGCTGCACTGGGGACTGTAGCCCCCGTTTATGGGTCACCTGCTCAACCTGTCGCGCTACCGGGACGCCCAACTGATAAATATTTTCATGCAGATCTTAAATATCTACATTTTAATGTACGTACTTTATCCAGTAGTTAAACATAAATTAGTAATGCAAGTCAGCTGATAATTACCAGAAAACACATCATTGGCATCACAAGCCAGGGAACCATAAATCAAGCCCACTGTTTCTTGATGTATTTTTATATTTAGGTAGGATTTTCCAGCTAAATAATTTGAGCAGGAGATTTTCTATTATTTTTCTTTATAGCTGCTCTTTAATGTAGGGATAGTGTTGCTCTTTTTAATTTTCAAAACCCCCCAAATGTTCTATAGAACTGAAATCACGGGACATACTTGACCAGGTCCTAATTTTCATTCTTTTCTTCTTTAGGAACTCTTGTGTCATTTTGGCACTATGTTTTGGATCATAACCATTCTGGGACATTTCCTTTTTGCTAAGCCTCTGCAGATTAGGGCTCATCTTTTCATCCACTATTTTGGTTAATTCACAGGCCCTCATGGTAACATCTATAAATGTCCACTGTCACCTTTAGCATTCATGTCAACACATATCATCACATTCCCACCTCAGGACTATTCACTGCGGTAGGCCTGACCCGGCTGTACAATGTCATTCTCACTGTCTGAGCAATCACATGAACTGCAAAGTTGACTGATAGTCCCTGCTCCAAGTCTAAAGCATGATCTAATTTACAGCCATGATAAGGTGCCTCATGTAGCAGACAGGCTTTTAATTATAATTATAAGAGGAAATGTTTTTCTTCTTCTCAACTTAAAAAGGCAATTATTGAGAGGTGATGCAATTTGACATTTAAGTGTTATTACATAGTGTTCCCTTCTGTTTAACACTGTGAGTCTAAATCACTTAGCTCAAAGGAAGACTTGCCACTACTGCTCCTACTTAAGGTTTTTTCAGGGCTTGTTTGAGCTACCAGGAAGATTTAGAACTGCTGAGCAGTCGTGCTGTATGCATTCACTCCTTGCACTCACTACATGCAAGGTACTGAGTGTGACTATGGGCAAATAGACAAGTTGATGCATGGTCCCTCTTCTGATTTAATTGCTTGGGAATACACCTGAATGGTAAGGGCAAGCCTGACTCACCTGTATGTTCCATACAAAACTGTCCGACAGTCCACCAGAATAAACTTCTGTTCCAAACCTCCATGAAACTTCATCCCAGACCGACATTGATATTGCTGCCCTTGAACTGTCCGAACACGAAGGTTCTGATCAAGAAATACACAAAAAAGAAAGAAGTATCTTTCAGAAGTATGCTAATATATTTCAAAACTGTACAGAAATGAATGAACACAATGGAGACTGGAACTGAAAGTACAATGAATACCAAAGCATAAGACTGTTTAGCAGACATCTGAAATAAGCAGGAAAATGGAAAGCACTCACAACAACATTCACACTAGCCAAGGAGACGTAAATAGATTTTCAAGTGAAAACTGTTGGCTATCTTTGTCGTAAATCTTTGGTCATGTCTCTGAAAAAGAGAAGCATTGCAACAAAAGCAGGAATGTGGCATTTCCTGTTTAAAAACCATTCAGACGTGTACAGGACATGTTTCAGCTTAATTACCCAGAACTGCACAGAGATTATGCACTTGTATTATTATCAGTTGTGTTGGGTTCGGTTCAACTAGTTTGTCAACTTACATTAGTTGTGTATCTATTAGAAAAATAGCTACCTAGCTCAGATGTAGCTGTAGTGTAACAAAAGTGAGTACACCATTGTGCCATATCATGCAAACATCAGATGATTCACAAATGCCCCAACCTGCAGTGATTGGATTCTAGGTTGAATAGTTTGGTTTTCACTCGTATTTGAAATAAAAAAACTAGCAGTTTAGATTTACTCTAACAGAAACACAGACCCCACAGTAGGATTGCAATGCAGCACGAATCAGTACCCCTTCATTCAAATCCTCTGTTATTTTTTACAATACTTCTTATGTCCATCTTTGTTTTTGTTGACAGACTCAGTCCTCTGCAGCATGGAGGATACCAAACCTCTGGAGAGATGTGCTGTCATTCTTTGCAGATTGTTTTTTCAGCTGTTTGCTGAAAAGGTCATGTTGCTCTACTTTTTTCTTTAAAATACCCCAAAGGTTTTCTGTTGGATTCAAGTCAAGCGGTATACTTGTCCTGGTCAAACCTTTCACTTTGTCATCTTTATAAACTCTTGTGAAGTTTCGTTAGTGTGTTTTGGATCATTATCACAGAATACTCCTCTTCTGTCAAGCTCCTGCAGACTTGGACTCATCTTGTCAGCCAGTATTTTGGTTTATACACAAGCACTTATGGTATTATTTATAAATGTCATCTGTCATCTTCTGCACTCACACAGCTCAATACTATCACACTCTCACCTCTGTGCTTCACGATTAGGGCTAAGCGTTCATTATGGTATTCCTGATCAGATTCATGCCAAACATGCAAACACTTGCCTGTATGTTCTTTAGAGCAAGGCTGTGTACTGTGCATGGCATTATTTTAGGAGGATGGCTTGTCCTGATGATTGCTGCAGCTGTGGTTCAACTGGTTATTAGTTGGTTACTGATCATCCTGTATCCCTGTCCATCATTGTGAAGATTCACAATCTAATTGTTCATTTCATCAAGCAATTCTTTACCATGATGGAGACCTGCATACAGAGACAACCCATAGGTCCAAAACTGAGAAAGTTGTTGGTCGGCTTGTTCAGTTACCCCACTGACGGAAAGTTTTCTTTAATTGCTGCTTAAGTAGCATGAAGATACACAACCAGACAGGGTTATATACTGTATGTACACCGATCAGGCATAACATTATGACTATCTGCCTAATATTGTATTGGTTCCCCTTATTGTCAAAAATGATCTGAACCATTGGGTCTGGATCAGAGGACCTCTCAGGGTGTCTATGGGGTCTGAACCAGGACGTTGGCGGTGGATTCTTTGGGTACTCTGGGTTGTGCAGTGGGGCCTCTGGGATTAAAACTTGTTCCACTGCATCCTGTTGATGTTTGATCAGAATGGGGTCTAAGAAGTTTGGAGGTCAAATCAACATCTTGGGGGATTGTCGTGTTCCTCAAGATGCTCTTCATTGTATGATATTGTTGTGATGTGGTGGGGTGCATTTTCAACCTTTTTTTAGGTGTCTCAATCATCAACACAGACGCCAAAATCCAAAGTTTTCAAGTAGAACATCACATAGAACCAATGTGATCAATGTTGTTCACTTCACCTGTCAGTGGTAATTATGTTGTGACTAATTGGTGTGTGATGCTTTGGGAAATGGAGTATAAAAATCTAAGAGGTCAACTTGTGTGTAAATACTGAAATAACCAGAGAGCTTGAGGATTTAGAAAACTCTAAAAAGTTTTAACAAATAAACTGAAGATGAGATGACAATGTCTGACAGTGCCTTGCCCCTTTTTCCAAGTGGATCTATTGTTTCCTCCTCATCTTCCTTGTTCTATCCAACTCTTTCTCTGTTGCGTATGTGTGTCTTTTTCTATATGTTACACTTTGCTGTATCTTGCTGCCAGTTCACCTCCACACCTGCCCCTCATCCATCCATCCAGCTGCTGCTGCAGTACTGCTGTCCTGGCTTTTCACTCCATCCTTCATTAAATTGTTCAATCTGCCAAGTGCTACTAACAGTATGGTCAAACTCATTTTTCATATCGGTTACTCTCTGTGAACCTTGTGTTCCCCTGTGTGTCTGGATTTTCATCTCCTTGTGTAGTATGTCAGTCATGCTCTGCTCACTGGACCTCCACACTGCCTTCAGCCATGTTTCAGCTTCAGTTGTGAGCATAATAAGCAAAGAAAGATTTCCAATTCTGCCCTATTTCTAGCTCAGCACTCGTGTCGAAAAAAACATTAGTGACAGTGACCACAATAATTCATTTGTACAAAAGCCAGATTTCTTTGAGTTGTGTCTTTCAGCTGATGTAATCAGATGACACTCAGCTGGGTTTGATCAAACCATTAGAACGATATTAAATTAATTCCACCTGCAGCCATTGTTGACTTGTGCAGAGATGACTGTGCCTCAAGGGGTTTAAGTACAAATTATTTAAAGAAATGAGCAAGGTAGAGCAGTAGTTTTTGTGTCCATTACTAACAGCTTTCACACAAAAAGGCACACGCACTTTTTGTGATACTCGACATGATCAAACATGTGCGCCTGTTTTTCTGAGGCTGGTGTTTTGATGTGGCTAGTGGCTAAGCACTTTGCACAGAGATCACAAAGACGTCAATGTGTTCACTCTGTTGTTTGGTTTGTTTCTGTTGAAACATCATCCTGATGCTGTTTAACAGGAAAATCCAGACACACTAACAGATCTGTCCTACGGCTGCTGCAGTTGTCTCGTATGATAATGACAGGTAGAAATGCAGCAGGGAAATGCTGGTAAATGACAGCGTTTTCACGAGGGTGTGGAGCAAATGTCAGACTTAATCCACTAAATGCTCCCACCAACAGAAGAAAGGTCATGCCACAGGCAAAGCTTACTCTGAAACACTGATGGAATACAGAAGCGGTTGTTATTTTCATTATAAATGTCAAAAAATTACCAAATTAGGTCATATTTAATGAGTCAGCATGTTCACATTATCTGTGCTTGTCTGTGGTCCATTTTGACTTTGTCATGCATGCATCTTGCTGAACAGACGAGAAGGGATCATTTTTAAACAAAGATCTCCTGAACAGCACTTTTTCAGTTGTGAAATCCTCTTTTACCTACAATACCGGTGAAAGGTTTGGGTCCACCCAGGCAATTTCATGTTTTCCATGAAGACTCACACTTTTATTCATGTGCTAACATCACTGCACAAGGGTTTTGTAATCATCAATTAGCCTTTCAACACCATTAGCTAACACAATGTAGCATTAGAACACAGGAGTGATGGTTGCTGGAAGTGTTCCTCTGTACCCCTATGGAGATATTACATTAAAAATCAGCCATTTCCAGCTAGAATAGTCATTTACCACATAAACAATGTGTAGACTGGATTTATGATTCATTTAATGTTATCTTCATTGAAAAAAATGATTTTCTTTCAGAAATAAGGATATTTCTAAGTGACCCCAAACTTTTGAATGGTAGTATATGTAACTCTTTCATCCACAGTGTGTATCATTCACACACCAGTACTAAACAGTTAAATATATGGAAGTATGGGCTGCTGTTTTGGTGTGTTAGTTTGGTGTTAAGTTGTTGTTCACTACCAGAAACCTGACGTGCTTTAAACTGTCAATAGCCGCTCACTGGAGTTTTAAGATGCTTCCAACTGTCACCAAACAAAATGCTTTGTACTCAAAGATTTTGCAAAATAAACATTGTCTTAGTTTGTCTACTGTGCGTGAAAACAGGAAATCTCCCTGTGGACAAGGTGCAACTAGAAAGCCAATACAATTACAAGCAGTAGTTTGATGTTGAAACTGTGGAGTGGAAAGTAAAGGTTGAAGAGTCGATGATGCAGGTGTAGAAATACAGTATTAAGGTAAAGCAATGTGTTTGCTTTAAATTGGAAGTGATGACAACGACACTACTAGGGCTGCAACTCATGAATATTTTAATAATCGATTAATTGGTTGATTATTTTTTCGATGAATTGGATAAAAAAACACATTTTTAATTTCTGTTTCTTTATTCAGAAATCGAAGATTTAGAATGACAGAGCAAATAAGATCATTGTAGTGAAGCCTTCATCTTCAACCATCAGAGGCCTCATGTCAGTGACGATCATGTTGAGGATGCTCTCAGTCAGACAGCTGCTTGCTGTGGTGGACATGATGTCTTTCTCATCATGAAGCCTGTTAATGTAATTCATCCTGCCTCACTCCAACACAGACCAGTGTCTTCACTCTTTGTCAGAAAATTAAAACTTGAGGCTCAATCTTGAAATTATTACCACCCCTGTGTGCAAGTTACGTTTATTTGTAATGCATATCCAAACCATGCTTAAGCTGATTAAAGTGAAATAAAAAGCATCTCTCACAGTCACGCACGCCCCATCACTGTCGTTAATCAGCTAACAAGCAAACGCTAGCATCAGGCGAGCTAACAGAAATAGGATACTGACATTACATTTCCTCACTTTAAAGTGGAATAAACGCAAGATAATGTAGTGACTTAAAGTGTGTGTCCACGAGATGTGAGACACCGCATGTGACATTTTGGTCTGGTTGTGGTGCGTTTCCAGCTGCGATCCGGTGTGTTTACCTGCAGCTCATTTGCATAAAGTAGACTCGACTTCTACTGTCCTCAAACATCTAAACTAGCCTTTGGTGAACTAAAACAAGGACAGCATCAGCTGCTGCAGCTTATTCACTTTCAAATGATTTCAGAAATATTTTTCGCTTAAGTGTTTTCGAAATAAAACAAAGTTTGTGGCCCAGCCGCTGTGTTTATCAGACTCATCTGTCGGACAGTCAAGCTGTAAGTGCGGTCACGTGACCACGTAGTGGTCCGCTCGTGACCGTCCGCCATCCATGCGATTTTCAGATGCGTGCATTGCTGTGCAGGAAAATTGCATGTCGTGAACAAGCGGCATGTTTTTTTGTTTGGAGAAACTGTTTTCTCCGTGCCAGTCATGTTTCATTTGTTGAATTTACTCTTCCTTTGAAAACACCGCCTCTGCTCTGCATCCACCTCGCTCTGCAGGTGAAGTTGACGGCTCCGCGACATGGCGAGTGACATATGAATCACGTGACACAACGAATCGATAATGAAATTCAATGCCAACGCTTTTAATAATCGATTATTATCGATTTTATCGATTCGTTGTTGCAGCCCTAGACACTACCATTCAAAAGTTTGGGGTCACTTAGAAATTACCTTGTTGTTGAAAGAAAAGCATTTTTTTCCAATGACGATAACATTAAATGAATCAGAAATCCAGTCTAGATATTGTTAATGTAGTAAATGACTATTCTAGCTGGAAACGGCTGATTTTTAATGGAATATCTACACAGACACTCTCAAAAAGAATTGATGGGACTTTGACTAGGCTACTACGTATGGTACAAAACATCTCCCTTGAAATCGCTCCTCATCAACAAGTTGCTTTATGTCTCACATCCACGCTTGTCAACCACCATTAGGCTAGTAGACTAACGCTAGCTGGACATGTAGTGAGACACAACAAAGCAGATGGTTGAGTCTTGTTATGGAAACCTGATAGTATCAGAAGGGCTGACAGGCTGAGCACAACATTAAGGAAGGTGCTAGAAGAAGACAGTGGTCTGGAAGGCAAAGAATTGTGACAATAATGTTAGACAGAGGGAGCGGGAGGAAGAACTTTATTCATGTCACCAATTCCGTCAGATACAACTGACTGACTGACTACATAGGGTTACAGAGGAACATTTCCAGCAACCATCACTCCTGTGTTCTAATGCTACATTGTGTTAGCTAATGGTGTTGAAAGGCTAACTGATGATCAGAAAACCCTTGTGCAGTTATGCTAGCACATGAATAAAAGTGTGAGTTTTCATGGAAAACATGAAATTGTCTGGGTGACCCCAAACTTTTGACCGGTAGTGTCCTAGATGGAAGCTTTTCACTTTCACTTTTCACAAATCTTTCTTGTTCTGTTTTCTAATATCTTTGTGAGTTTTGCAAATAAGAATTGGTAGTGTATACCTAAAGGTAAATTGAGGGAAATGGTGCATGTCAGTGAAATCAGTGTCTGATCATGCAGTAAACACAACCCTAAATCCATGGAATTCATACTGGTTTTTTTACCTTTTTTTAACCTAAGAAAGACATTTAGAACAAAAACTCGAAGTTTCTTCCAAACTTTTGGCCTGTAGTGTACATCTGTGTTTGTGTGCAGTTTGTGGTCTCAACACATTATCACTACTGTATGTTCTCAAAGTCACCCAAATGTGTGGTATTATTCCATCAGTGTAGACTGATGCTTTGTCCCTTTAATGTGCTGCCTGACAGTGTTGTGTGTCTCACCTTGAGGTCCTGGATATTAATGCCCACCCTGTGAGACATGGTGAGGAAGCTCTTGATGTGGGAATCATCCAGGAGGATGTAGACCACCACTCCCTTCAGTGTCGCGCTGATGATCTCTTTGAAAATGTCAATGTCAGTGAAGACATCCATCGCTATGGCAATAACCTGGAGACATATTGAACATGATTGGAAAAGAAAGCATTAACTTAGTCCCAAAGATATCAGAGGGGCCAGTGTCGAGACTTTTAAAAGGTAGAATGTCAAACGTTCAGTGAAATCTGAAACCAAAACAGATTCATGGTATGTGTCCTAGTAATGTCTTGACCTGTTTTGGTTACAGCTCTTACAGCTACTACTATGTGCGCTACATGTATCGAGCAGTGCATACCCAAACACTCCACTGTGGGTATTTTATTCAATCACTATCAGATGGTGGATATTAGTGGAATAAAGTCTGTTCCCTGCACTCATGTAAAGACATGCACACGCCCTGCTGTAATTTATAAATTATTAGTTTCAGCTGTGGAGACGGTAGTCGTCACAACGTGCGGATCTGAACATCGAGCACTTTCAAGCAGAGACATGTCGGCAGCTTAATGTCATGTGTCTGAAATGAAACACGGCCTTCATGTTAACCTTTGGAAAAGAACTCAAGTAAAATTAGAGCGTCTTTGTGTTTCTGTGTGTCTGAGCAGATTGTGTAGAGAAAAAACGAGTGTGTTGTTTAAATGTTCAGTTTATATACCTGCTCCTGCAACATGACCTTCCATCATTTATGCGCTTTAAAGGAGTCATGAATGAAGGAATAATTTGCCTCAGGTGCTTAGTTCCTCTTGCAAGTCAGGATCATGCCAGCTGCCAGTGTCAGCATTACAACTTTGTAGCTGCTGGATACATGTTTGGTTAATTTACAACATTTTCCTCACAAAGTTATCGCTGCAGCTCAACTCTTGGTTCAGCTTTTACACCGCTGCAACTGATAACTGCTTTGTTGTGATATTCTGCTGACAATAAAAGTTTACAACAGCCTCTAATTACTGTTTGTTAATAGTGAATTTAAAATGAGTACAACTCGTTTCCAGTGACATATATGACTGCTGTATTTTACATGTAAAAATGCAGCTGTAGCTCAATTAACAGCTCTTTTTTAGCCTCCATCCATCCATTATCTATTCACCGTTTAATTCTCATTTGGGTCGCTGTGGGCTGGACAGGTTGCCGGTCTGTCACAGAGCTACATATACAGACACCTATGGACAATTTAGAGGTACTAGTTAACCTCAGCATGTTTTTGGACTGTGAGAGGAAGCCGGAGAACCCAGAGAAAACCCACGCATGCACAGGGAGAACATGCAAACTCCATGCAGGAAGATCCTAGTAAGGCCGGGATGCAAACCAGGAATCTTTTAGCTGCAAGGCTAAAGTGCTAACCACCGATCCAATGTGCAGCCTTCTCTAGACATGATATATATCCTTTTATTTTAAAGAATTTTTCATTTATTCTGTATTTTACCAGGTAAGTTCAGTTGAGAACGATTTCTCATTGACAATGATGACAATGATGACCTGGCAAGCCCCAGCAGGAAGAAAGATAACAAATAAATAATGCATATACAAAAAATGACACACAAGTGTTTAAACATATTAAAAACACACTAAATTAATGCTAGCAAGTCAATGAAAACATTCAGCATGTGCAGTGGTCACCTACAGTCTGCTGCAGCTTTTGCTTAAACATGTAAGGTGATGGAAGTGATGACCGTTTCAGAGATTTTTGGAGGGAATTCCAATTGATGGCTGCAACAAAGCAAAAGGAATTCTGGCCAAAAACTTTGGTATTGAAGTGCTTGTAGCATTCCCTTGTATGAGATGGGTCTTCTTGACCTTCATGCTGATGTGAAATTACTCTAAAATCTCCTTTGGTCTTGATAGACAGGGTGCACAGTAGCTCACTGCTGTCTACACTACTGTTCAAAAGTTCGAGGTCACTCAGACAATTTCATGTTTTACATGAAAAGTCACACCTTTATTCATGTGCTAACATAACTGCACAACGGTTTTCTAATCATAAATGAGCCTTTCGGCACCATTAGCTAACACAATGTAGCATTAGAACACAGGAGTGATGGTTGCTGGAAATGTTCCTCTGTACCTCTATGGAGATATTCCATTAAAAATCAGCTGTTTCCAGCTAGAATAGTCATTTTCTGATTCATTTAATGTTATCTTCATTGACAAAAACTGTCTTTCTTAAAAAAATAAGAACATTTCTAAGTGACCCCAAACTTTTGAAAGATGCATGTGAGTCTCACTGACAGGCAAAAGGTGATATAAATGCAGTGATTTTTTTTACCTTAAATAACTGATGTCACAATGTGGTGAAATGATTTCGCTTTCTCTGTTCTCCTATACGGTCTGCACAGTGTTAAGCTAGAAGATCCCCGGTTCACATTTCAGCCTTTCTAGGATCTTTCTGCATGGAGTTTACATGTTCTCCCTGTGTATGTGTGGATTTTCTCCAGGTTCTCTGCCTTCCTCCCACAGTCCAAAAATATCCTCAGGTTTATTGGAAACTGTCCTGTGATAGACTGGTTACCTTTCCAGGTGTCCCCTACTTTCACCCTCAGTCAGCTGGGACAGACTCCAGCCCCCCATGACCCTGATGAGGATTCAGCGATGTATAGATGAAGAATGGATGGATGGACGTTCTCCTATCCCTCCTAACTCTCTAATGGAGCTCCAACACTTATTACTGACTTTCACTGTGTGTTGGATCTTGAAGTATTAGAGAAGCCCAGAAGGGTTCTTCTCAAGCAGTAAACGAAGGCCATATTGTACATATTGTGGATAAATCCAGCTTTCATGTTCTTATACTTGTGCAAGCAGGATCTATATTCAGGATTATAGATGCACAATTTCATGTAAAGGTACCTGCTCTCCAGCTCTGCTCTGCATATTTCCCGTTCCTTCATTCTAGCAGTGAATTTGTTGGATATTACACATCAGTGTTTCACAGCTTCTTTCAGTAAAACCTCCAAAGCCTTTCAAAGCTCGTGTTGGATGAGGGTTTGGCTTCCTGCATAGCTGTGGACCGACACACAGTCACAGCAGAACGGCTTCTGTTTTACTTTCTGCCACATTTGATCTATTACTACTTTTTAGAAGTGACTTCCTTGGATGCAGTCATTACATTTATTTTAAGTTTAACAGTTAAAAGAGTCCTTAGCATTTAGTTTAGCAAGTCCCTGACAATTTTTGTGTTCAGTAGCAGTGAGCAAACTAATGGATCATCAGGCTGCGTTCTAACATGAATAAAGTAACATGTGTCTGCTTGTGAGCGCCACAGGCTCTTACTTGAGGATTAAGACAGAAATGTGTGCCCATCCAGAATTTGTGATTTCTTTCTACAGATTTTATGAACTCAACAGGGATTAACTGAACAGAACAAGTATCTGATCACATGATGCTTTCCTGGAAATACCTCAGGGCACACTTGGAAAATTACTGATTTTTAACATGAGCTGTTGTCATTTCACTTGGAGTCATGAAAGAGTTCAAATGTTTGCTCTTTAAACTAGAATGTGAACTCCCTGCAGGTTGCCTTTAAGAGCGACAGTCTGCAGAAAAGTACAAAGACATGACAGCTCTGAAGACGCGGACGAACGAGTTTAGGTGTTTTTTTGAATGCTTTTTTCAGTTGTCAAATGAAGTGCAGCTGACATGAATTCAAGGTGTTGAGGAAGAAGAAGATACTCACCTGTCAGGAGTGAACTCTTGATGCTCAGAGGAAAGAATTTTGGTGAAGTGTCACTCCAAACCAGGTTAGTTATCAGTACTGTTTAAATCAGACTCTGCTACACACAACATGCTGACCAGCAATTCAGTGATTAAAGGTGGCTTTTTGTGATTTTTCATGTTTTAATAATGTATGACCATGTTTAATGTAAAACATCGGTTTTATTTTCTCAACTATAATTTTTTGTTATAGTTAGACAGACAGATAGATAGATAGATAGATAGATAGATAGATAGATAGATAGATAGATAGATAGATAGATAGATAGATAGATAGATAGATAGATAGATAGATAGATAGATAGATAGATAGATAGATAGATAGATAGATATTTTTGTATTTATGTATGTGTGTAGGAGTTACTGGTATATACACTACCAGTCCAAAGTTTGGACAGACCTTGTCATTCATTTGTTTTTATTTAATTATTTTATACATTATAGATTAATACTGAAGACATCAAAATGATAAAGATATATGTATTTATATGGAATTGTGTTGTAAACAAAAAAATGTTAATCTTCAGTATTAAATGATAGAAAATAATACAAATAAATATAAAGCATTGAATGAGAAGATGTGTCCAAACTTCAGATTGGTAGTGTGTGTGTGTGTGTGTGTGTGTGTGTGTGTGTGTGTGTGTGTGTGTGTGTGTGTGTGTGTATACATATATATATATATATATATATATATATATATATATATATATATATATATATATATATATATATGTATGTATTTTTATATATATTGTTTTTGCTCTTTTTTTTCTATATTTGGGTTTTACAGGGTTAAACATTAAAACGGGTGCCGACAGTTGTTTGTGTGTTAAAGTACCGTGTAGCCAAACCCTGCAGTCTCCTGTGTTTGCTGAGAAATATGTGGAGTGATGTTTCTCTTTCTGTGTGCAAAGCAACGCCTTTCATTGTGTATTTGTTCTGTCGATAAATCGCTCTTGTGCTTACGCTTGTTGTTGTGTTAAATTTCTGTCCGACAAAGACAAGAATCCTGACATATTTATCTACCTGACAGACTAGATGTCTCTCTGTGACTTCACCCTTGGAGCGTTTTTTAATTAATCTGAAAATGCTGAGAGCTCACCTGGCGCGCCTCCTGAATCTGCTTCCGAATCACCTCTTTGATGGTTGGTGTGTTTTGTCTGGGAGGATGAAACAGCAGACTGATGCTGGTGTCGGTGTCTTCCAGACTGACCTCTGGCCAGCCCAGGTCCAGGTCTGGCACCTCCTCGTCCGACTCGGTTGGGAAGTAGGTGGAGGGGCTGAGCTCATCGGTGACCTTTTTCTCTCCAGAATCCTCCTCCACTTCAGGGAGCTCTGCATGTTCCAGGATGAAGAGGATCTCCTCCTCTGACAGAAAATGGCTGATCTGCTCGGCCTGGAGGAAGTCCTCGTAGGCCTCTTTGCCTCCACAGAGCAGAGCATAAATGGCCAGGCGGTAGGACTCTTTGTAGTGAGGCTGAATGTAAACCACAGCGTCTTCGTCTTTAAGGGACGACAGGCAGGACAGATTGGACTCCATGGATGCCGGATGTCCTCTCTACTGTATGTCCAACAGGTGTCTTCTTTACCTTCAGTGGGACATGTTATATGACTGTTACAGGCTGCAGTCTGCTTTTTAAAAACATTTTAATGGAATAAAATAATTAGCTGGAAGACTGGAATTAGCTCCCAAGTGTATGAATTCATTAACATTTAGATTCCATTTTTATCTATACTTCCAAGCTGCATATGACATTTCAAACTAATTATAAAAGAAGCATTAAACATTACCTGGACAAACAGCAGGAAACGTATGAACTGACTGATGAGCATAAATATTCAGTGTGGACAATTTATACTACACTGGAGGTCTGGAACAATAACGGATACAGATCATATGTAAGAGCTTTGCAATTAAGATTTTTAAATACTTTTAAAGGTCCTTTTTTGTGGAAACAAATCAACGTTGTGCTAATCACACTGTTTAGATGAGAAATATTCTGTTCAATGAAGCATTTCAAGCTGAAAATCTCACTGAGAGAGAAAAAGATCTTCACATATAAAAAGTAAAGTGTGTGTGACTCACCACAGGCTGCTTAACAATATGGACAATGGGATGACTCCTTCAGCCATTTACCCATGAACAACAACTGAAATATTTTCAGTGAGAGAAATAAGTAATTAAAAAAGACTTACTTCATAATTAACAACGGTAATCCTGGTTGTCCTGTGTAATCCCAGCCCTGAGAGTCCTGAAGCTTAAAACAGCTCATAAAGGACGAAGTTAAACCCTCCTGCTGTCTCTACTCTCTCCAACATGAGCAGCACTAAAGGTGTGGATTTGAATTGTCTGTGCAAACCAGCAGCCTGTCGTACCTGCCCTGTTCCCTCCACTGACAGCTGCTGTAACAAGCCCCGCCCACAGCTCACCTGGGTTTGTTTGCTATCCAGCAGTCACACCACGCCTCTGAGCCTGGATACGACACATTTTAATGTTTACACCGGTCCTCATAACGCTACCCTGGCTTCCTGTTAGTAAAAGGATAGAGTTCAAAATCTTATTAACTCCGTATGAAGCATCCAGAGAGACAGGTTTACTGTGTGTTCCCACAACCAAGACTAGAGAAGCAGCATTCAGCTATTCTGCTCCTCACCTGTGGAACAAACTTCCTGAACACCTGAGTTCTGCTCAGACTGTCAGATCTTTTCAATCAGGAATGAAAACCACATTGTTTACTGTCAGTCAATCAAGTGCCATTCCATTCAGCACAGGCGATCGTTTCTCTCCATCTAATCCGATCTTTTGCTTCCTGAACTGTGACTGTTGATCGTTCCGTGTCGCCACGCTGTCACTTCGTCCATCATTTTCATTCTGTCTGCCTCGTCCTCTCGTGGCATTCATTTTTCCAGATGTGACGATGTATTCCAGTCATTTCCTAATTTCGTTCCACAGTGTATAATTTGTGTTTAGTAACTTTAAAATGTCTTCATTGCTTATTCTGCCCACTGTGTTTTTTTTTCTTTTCTTTTCTTAGAGACAAAGTTTTTGGAATCTGAATCTGTAAAACCACTTCTCTGCTGCTTTGATTTTGTTTGACATTATATCATTTATGTTTCAAGATTCACATCCATACATCAGAACTGGTAGGATGTCCTCATACAGATGCTAATTGCTCTACTGTAGCTTTCTTATAGATGCTCAATTGGTTTTCTTGACTTAATGCACTTTTATGATCTTAATGTCTACTTTTATGTCTTATTTCTGTGACTTTAATGTGTGATCTTAATGTCTACTTTTAAATCATCTTTATAATTAATGTTTCTGAATGTATTTCTTTGCCATTATAAAGCAGCTTGTGTACATGTTGTGCTACACAAATGACTTTGCCTTGCCTTTACTGATTGTCGCTGCAGGATGCATGTTACCGCCTGAGATATTTGGGGTGAGGCAGAGGAGAGAATACTCACAAAGACAACAGGACGAGGTTGATAAGTAAAGTTTATTGCCACCACAAAGCACTGGGGGGAAACATGACATGTCACAGTGAGGTGGAGCTCTCTGGTGTAGAAACCAGGGCAGAAAGTGACTGTTTGCATTCACAGGCTCACCGACTGGCTTTACTGGGACCTCCAAACAATGAAATGGGAGAGAAAAAGTTGTAGTATCCGGAGTCGTAGTGGTATTTGGAGGTAATTTCCCACCCAGGTGCTGATAACATAACCCCAGCTCTGTACCTACCAACTCCCAGGCCGTCCAGTTGAAAGGATAGTTTCAGTTTATTACAACTTAGTCCTTATTTATGCAGTTTTGGGGATCATCTGTAACAATAGCAGTAATATTATAATCACCAACTTAACTGCTAAAGTCGGGGAACATGTACAGGTTACACCGAAAATGTTCATTGAACAAGAATCAACTACACAAGTAAGGAAGATCAAAGCTGAAATATGAATTTTACATGTAAACTGTGATGGACAGTTGACTGTTCTCTTTCATTTTGCCCACTTCAGGTCAAAACCCGGTGAATAAGACCCCAGTTGTAATAAACCATAACTCTCCTTTGGCATTCCACTAATGTTGCATAGTGGAAGGTGCAGCTTTTTAAACATTAACATTATTCTAACTTGCATATTATTTTTCTTGTTTGTGTGTTTTTTTTTTTTTTAACTTTTTCCCCACTTGTGTCAAAAGCACAGTCGTCAGCTGATTAACATGTAAAAGCCAACGAGCTATCAGCCTAGCCATTGAAAGTCCAGAGTACGCAGCGGTTGGAAAGCGGGACTTTGACATCGCCTACATCTAAATAACCTTTAAAGTAACGGCTCACGGTTTCACACTCATGCTACAAACCGACGCTGCCAACAGCAAACGCTTCCCCCTCGGACGTCACCACCGTCGTTTACTTCCTCGGTGGGGTCGGAGACTTCATGAACCTGGGCGGGGTTGGGGATTTGACACTGCGAGGTGGAGTTGGGGTCGGAGATTTCGAGGTTGGGGTTGGAGACTTGGGGACCGGGGTAGAAGCAGGGGTGGAGGCGGCGCTCTTCATGGACGGCGCTGGGGTCTGAGACTTGGAAGGAGTGGGGGTTGGGGTCTTGGAGGGGGGAGCTGGGGACTTCGACGGCGTGGCTGCGGGTGTAGCCATTTTGGGCTGCCCCAATTTGGGCTCGGGAATCTGCTCTCCGCGCCTGTAGACACTGACGGTGATCTCCACGAACTCGCCACCGTACTTGTTCCGTACGTTGATGCTGTACTTGCCGGAGTCGTCGGGAGTGACTTTGTTGATGACAAGGCTGGCGAACTTGCCTCCGTCGAACGTGATCTTGGTGTGCTCGGTTGAAGCGACTTCCTGCTCATTCTTGAACCAGCTGACCTCAGGGGTCGGCTCACCCCACACGGTGCAGGTCAGGCTCAGGGACTGGAGAAAGCAAATCAACTCCAGTCAAAATGTGTTCAGATCATGTGTTCAACATTGCAGATTTGTCAAAGTCTGCCTCAAGAAACAGGTATAATGTGAACTCACCCTTTAATCAATTATATTTTTTCTCCAGCAAGGAACATGGTGGAGTTATGTGACTATTGGCGCCTGTCTGTCTGTCTGTCTGTCTGCCTGCCTGTCTGTCTGTCTGTCTGTTAGCAACATTACTCAAAAACTGACGAACAGATTTGGATGAAATTTTCAGGGAAGATTAGAAATGACACAAGGACCAAGTGATTAGATTTTGGCAGTGATGCGGCTTACAGTCTGGATCCACAGATTTGTTAAAGATTTCTGTATCATTGCGAGATAGCAGCATGGCGTCACTGTAACTATGACAACAAGTGAATGCTACATCAGTATCTCTATGTAGGTATTCCATTAAAAATCAGATGTTTCCAGCTAGAATAGTCATTTACCAGATTAACAACGTCTAGACTGGATGTCTTATCAAAACAGCTTTTCTTTCAAAAATAAGGACATTTCTAAGTTACCCCAAACTGATTAACGCTAGTGTACGTCAACCATGAACATGTTAACTTACACTTGAGTGATTTTATGTGTAAACTGACATAAACATAAAACTAGAACTATCCACATGGTTGGATACCACTGAAGTAAGACAAATACACATTTTTCACTGTTGGAGTCTGTAGAAAACAACACACATTACTATCTCTGCATATCTTCACACATAAAAGGCTTTGTACCACCTTTAAAAGTTTTTTTTCTTTCATAAACAAACACAAGAAAAAACGGCTTATGCTATATATCATAAGAAGGAGGGCTATGACAGGCGAAAGCTCTTGTGTTTTGTTCCTGTTCTACTGGAATGCTGCCCGGGCAGTATAGCTCTGACTCTTGACCTTCGTACCACAAGGCAGATGTAATAATGCAAACAAAATGCCTGAAATAAACGTGTGAAAAGACAGCGCAGTACAGTGTTGCTTTATGTGTAATTTGAGGGCAGAGCTTGAGAAATCCTCACCTTCTCCTCCATGATAGTGACTACGTCAGGCAGACCGCCGACCACTCTGCCACGGTCTGAGGGGAGACAAGAAAGTTCATATCACCTCTGAACGCATCAAAAAATACACAAGCAACTTCTAAGAATATGCCTAGGCTGCCTTTATACGTGTGTTTGAGGCCCACTTTGATCAGCAGGAGAAAGTGAAGGAATGTACAACTGTAGCTCGTTGACTTTTCAGATGCAACGTTCATTTCTAAATTGCCCTCAAAGCAAATAACTCGCTGCGAGGCTCGTGTAAAAATGTTCAGAATGTTCTAAACGTTTAAAGAGCTGCTGAGGTCAGCTGAGAGTCTCAACATTATCTTTTGTCTAGCAGGTTAAAATTTACAAAAAGATCAATGAAAATGAAAAGTTCATGAGCCTAAAATAGTGAATTCATGTCAGTAATCCCTGCCTAACAGTGTCAGTATAACAAGTGATGTACTCACTCTTCTCAGCAAATGCAGCTGCCCTAAAAGACAGAAGGAGTTTGGTATGATTAATACAAACTGGGCACAATTCAGTGGTACATGTTCACAAACTGCCGTATTATCCAATAACTCACTTAAGTCTTAAGTACTCCTCATAGGCATCAGTGTATGCTGTGAGGAAAAAAACACAATAACTTGTGATAGGAGCCAACAATTGATCTCCATTGAGAATAAAAAATAAATAAAAAGTAAAAGATGAAATTAACACACATGTGCAGTAGATGTACAACTAATTATTTTTACCTTGTCCAGAAAGGTCAAATGTGCGGGTGTGGGTCTTCACACCATCTGAGATCTCGATGGAGTAGTGACCCTTCTCCTTATCGGATGGATCACAGATCTGCATCCAGGCCATTTCTGCTGTACCACCGATCCTCATCTTCTCAGAGGAGGCGATCTTACTCTCCCTGCAGATTTAACATCACAGGCCTCAACACTTACTCATAATTTCATACTGTGAAAGGTGTGCAAATTAAGGCGAATCTCAAATTTGGTGTCATTGTGTATGAAGAGACTGCCAAATACTGATAATAACTTAGAGATTAATTATCAACTCTACACTACTCTATCTCACATTTAAGTCAGTGATGAAGCATTAACTGTATATAGCAACATTAGTGAAGCAGTTTCAAAATGACTCAAACAATTTTCCAAATGGCTTGAAACCAAAATTACTTGGAAACATGTCTGAAATTGCTTAAAAAATATCGCAAATAACTTGTGTGTCCTAAATTACTAAAAAATTGCAAAACAAAAGAAAAAAATATGTCTAAAATGACTCAGAATTTGCCCAAAATGATTCCAAATTTGTCCTAAATTACTCAGAAATTGTAAAAATGACTCAAAATTTGTCTAAAAATGATTCCAAACTTCCCCTAAATGCCTAAAAAACTGTCCCAAATAGTGTGAATCATGCCCTAAATGTCTCAAAAACTATATAAATTCACATTTTTTACATTTGAAACTGCTACATTTTTGAATTTATTGTGTATTTTTTTAAACAAACACTGTATGTTTCATAGTTAGGTTTTCCATATAAAGAGAAACAATTTTATTTTTTCCAGTATTTTTAATATCAACCAGCTTTATTCTCTATTTCTAATATATTTTGCAATGTTATTAAGAACATTTTTTTCTGCCAGATATTACATTAAAGGGCTTTATGTTGAAAAAAAATTAAAAATGTAGCAGTATTATTATGCTACAAAAAAATACTATATCATAGAAGTTAAGTGATTTAGCAATTAAACAAAACCTGAATAACCCATTTGGTAATAAATCAGCTCAGGTGTTTCTCATCCTTGTATCTACTTAGTGCCAAAGTGAAATAAAGCATCTGAAGTGTACTTGTGTTTCCAGACAGTCTTCATCTCCTCTGTGTAGTAGTTCATGTAGCACTGCAGCCTGATGCCCTCTGGAGTACACTGCAGCACCAGGTCAGAGGCAGAAGCACCTGACGGGAACAAACACAGCGTCAGAAACAATCAGCCGAGTTTATTTAGTGAAGGACCTTTACTCTAGAGAAGATCAAATATAGTTATCTGAATATCACGTCAGGGGAGACAGTTGGACTTCAAGCTAAATGAAGCAAAGAGGTAGTTCTGTAGAGGGAGAACTGTACAGTGAAAACTGTCAGGCTACACTGTTTGCATTTATGCCTTAGACCATGGGTGTCAAACATGCGGTCTGTGGGACAAAACCGACCCACCAGAGGGTCCAAAACCAGTGAGTGGGACGACTTTGTAAAGTGTAAAAATTACAGAGAAGACATTAACTGCAAATTGTAAATTTGTAAAACTATGAATTTAAAATAATTTCTAGATCATGACAAGTTGTTTTGATCATAAAGTGAAATACTAGATTTTTCTTTTGCCATTCTTTGTCTCATTTTCGTCATATTTTGTCTTGTTTTTGTTTTTGTTTGTTGTTTTGTCTTTTTGCCTTGCTTGTGTTGTTTGTCTCATTTTTTGTTACTTTGCAACTTATTGTCTAATTGTTTTTCTCATTTTTGTTTTGTGTTGTCTCATTTTTTGTCATTTTGTGTCTCACTTCTGCCGTTCTATGTCTCGTTTTTGACACTTTGTGTCTCATTTTTATAATATTTTGTCTTGGGTTTGTTGTCTTGTTGTCTTTTTTGTCAGGCTTTTGTTATTTTGATCATAAAGTAAAATACTACATCATTCAGTTCCAGATACTTGTGACTAAATGTTTTGTGTCTTTGTAGACAATCTATTATCTTTAAGTTTTAATGTGTAAATGATAAACTGAGGCATAATGTTGTTGAAATTTCACTTATTTTTCTTAACAAATTTCAGATTGTTCATGATGTTTTGTTAAAAGATAATTCCTTAAATGTGAACATTTTCACATTAGAACAAATAAAAAATTCTGAGTTGTGGTTAGGGCTGCACATCAGCCTGGGGCTGGGATCTTTCTGCATGTGGTTTTCATGTTCTCCCTGTGCATACGTGGGTTTTCTCCGGGCACTCCGGCTTCCTCCCACAGTCCAAAAATATGCTGAGGTTAACTGGTTACTCTAAATTGCCCGTATGTTTGAATGTGAGTGATTGTGTGTCTGTATATGTAGCCCTGTGACAGACTGGTGACCTGTCCAGGGTGTCTCCTGCCTTCTCCCGAGTCAGCTGGGATAGACTCCAGCCCCCTCCGTGACCCTAGTGAGGATAAAGCGGTGTATAGAGAATGGATGGATGGATGGAGTTGTGGTTATTTCTTGGTTATTGTGCTCTGATGTTACTGGTCCGGCCATCACATTGGGCTGAATGTGGCCCCTGGACTAAAATGAGTTTGACAGCCCTGGATTAAACACACATTCTGTAGGAGACAAAGTGACCAAGTTTAAGTTGATTTATAGGTTAGTTGATCCAACCTACCAGCAATCTGGGCGATGGCATTGATGATGTCATCAAACACTAAAAATCAAAAAGAAAAAAGAAATAATGAATCCTCCAGAAAATGTTTAACATAACAGCACAAAATAATACAGTTGACCAAATCTGAACAATGAAAACGTACCTTGGCCTGAGATGTCAAACACAGACGTGTCCTTTCCTCTGTCGTCGCTGAGCGTGGCTTTGTAAATACCCTGATCCTTCCTGGAGAACTGCAAAAAAATATTAAATACATGATTATCGGATCAACAAGCAGCGGTAATGATCAATTCATGGTCTCTGCATGACTGTGTACTGACCTATGTAGAGCTTATCAGTGTACTGCAGACACACATGTGGCTTTATTCATATTATTGCAGGTACATGTCAGTCTGATTATCACCCCAGATAGCAAACTATGGGTGAATCAATGTAGAATCTACGTTGAGACCTAACGTCGAAATTATACAGAAAGCACAAGGTTGATAAAATGATGAGTCAACGTTTGCTTTTCAACCATAAATCACACTTTACCCAGATAGCAAAAGATGTTAAATCAATGTTGAATTAGGGTTAAGAAGGTTGAATTGTGGTTATGGTTGAAGATTGATGGTTGGATCAACGTTGATTCAACAACATTTTGTCAACATTGAAGTTTGTATTTACATTGTATTTTGGTTTAATTAAAATGTTTGACAGGTCAATGTTTAATTGATGTTGAATCTATGTTTGCAAACATGTAATCTATGTAAGCAAACGTTGACTCAACATTTTATCAACCTTGCACTTTCTGTATAATTTCTATGTTAGGTCTCAACATAGATTCAACATTGATTCACCCATAGTTTGCTATCTGGGACATTACCCCGAATAAGAAACAGAGAAAAACACGCAGAGCTCTCTTGGATGTTCCTGAAAGGCTACAACTTTGTACTTTTTACAGGATATTTGGTCCGTATTTGATTTTAGTTGCTGATCAACGTGTGACTGTTCACTCGTTTCTGGTTCTTTTGTTTTCTCATGTGTACATTTTAAATTAGGCAAATTTAAAACTCTAGTCAGTCAGTTCAAAACATTATGCTATTTATAATTAATTCATTTAGAATATTTTTTCCTCATTCTTTAATGTGACGGCATGCCTAAATGTGGCTGCATACAACAACTGGACGGTAAGCAGCAGAACTTTAACAGCTCTTAAGACAACAAACAAATGTACAGCTGGGTAAATGTCAGCTCGGCGTCAGATTACTGCTTAGAAGTTTGATATTAACTCTGTGATAATGAATATGTGTTTGTAAGAAAAAGAACATGAACAAGATTTAGGTGTGGATGCTGCAGATGTTACCAGAGGAACGGGAAGAGCGCAGGCTCCAGACATGACATTAGGAGGAGTGTCTGGAACAATCTCATCATCCTCTTTGTACCAATGGAAAACAGTCTCCTTCTTCACATTGGCCATCTGACAAACATACAGGATCAGATAGTTTCATTTGAGCAGCCAGATAAAGAAAGTGAAGGAAAACAAAAAAGAAGTGAGAGATAACACAACTGACATGCAGTTCAGAGTCACAGTAAATCCCAGCTCATCGTGTGTTTTTTTTTTCTTACCTTGCAGGCGAGCATAACGGTGCAATCCTCAGTGACAGTGAAATACAGATACTCAGAGAAATGTGGACCTAAAATGACAAGAAAGAGGAATCATGTAAATGAGAAAACCTGTGAAGTCTGATGAAAGCGAAGCATCAGTCACAGCTGTCAAAACTAAAGGACACTCATATCTCTAAATTCACCGCTTTAAGGGTAATTTCAGAACTGGAGGACATTTTACCATCTAATTTAAAATAATCCACGTACAAAATACGAAAACATGCAGTTGGTGTGTAAATGTACTTGTTCTGAGACCAAATCTGGAAAAAAAATAGAGAAAAGAATGTTTGAAAAATATTTTTTAAAATATCAAATAAGTCTGGAGTTCCCCTAAAATGTCATTTGTCTCTTGTCCCACCCCCTTGATGACCAAATTGAATCTCAAATAAAACTGTTAAAATTAAATTCAAATCTATTTTTTTGTTTGTTTTTTTTTCATCGATGTCTCTTGTATTTTTGTTGAGCATTTTTTTCAATCAACATAATATTTTAAATAATAATTATTATGCGTGTGTCCCACAACAACCCTGTTAGCATAACCTTTTTAGCTGGTAGAAGAAGAAGAAAACGGTGAATCACATGAAATGCTGGATTTAACAGCCAGTTTTCCAAAAGAGCAAAGCTATGTCCTCTCTTCTATTTTTCAGATTTTCATAACATTATCAGCCTTCATTGAATGTCTCACTCTACCTCATATTATCAGGATCTGACAAATTCTTTTTACTGTTTTCCATCAGTCAGTTTGTCCTCTTGGTCAGCAGTAACAGCTAGCTAAATATCTAGCTTCTACTGCTGAGAAAAAAGCTAACATTAGCATGGATTAGCAACCCTGTTACTGTGATTAGAGTAGAATTAGCAAACAACAAATAAAACATGGAACAGAAATGGTAACATTGATGTGTAAGCTGAGCCAATCAAGCCTTTGATTGTTTATTACCTATTATTGATGAATATGGAGCAGAAAATAAAAAAGAGAAGGTTTATTTTTCAAAAATGTGAAGCCCAAATGTCCTCCAATTCTCGAATGACCCATAATATAAAAAAAATGCTTAAAAAGGCAAATAAAAGCCCCGTGTTCTCAGGTCATTGTGAGTGTTGGTACCTTGCTTCCTGATGTGCTCCTTCCTCTGAAACTCAGCCTCCTTCAGAGCAGCCTTGAACACTGAAACAGAAAAAACACTCAGTCACGGATGAAATACCTTAACGTAAAAGATAGCTTATCATTTGAACATAAAATTGTAAAAATAAAATACGCAACATTTTTCACATATTATGGTCACTCAGTAAATGTTCTGATCATTTACTGACTGTTACATGTGTGGTAACTAAGTCTCACCATCTCCCACCAGGACCAGGGAGCTCTGGGTTTTGGCCTTGCCGTCATGGATCTGGACGGTGTACGTGCCCTCGTTGGCTCTGGTGAAATGATCCACGGTCATCTGGATGATTCCAGAAGCCACATCGTGGCTGATCTTGTGGCCCTGGAAAGACATTAGGGAGAAGATGAACGTTCATACTGACTATTAAATCTGGATGTTCTTGCTTTTTGTAATGATGGTATGGACCATAGCAAGAAGACTAACTGTAGTAATTTATAAATATATTTATATACAGTGCTGTGAAAATAAGTTATTCAAGCTCTTATTTTTTTACATTTCTCCCACTCACATGTTTCAGATCATCAAACAAATTTAAATGTTAGACAAAGATAACCAAAGTGAACACAAAAAGCAGTGTTTAAACGATGATTTAATGTTTTAAGGGGAAAAAAGGCTATCCAAACCTACCTGGCCCTGTGTGAAACAGTCATTGCCCTCCTTGTTAAATCAAGAACTGTGGCTAATCACATTTTTTGGAAAGTGAGTTTAATTTCACTGACTACACCCAAACCTGATGACCTCCAGACCTCAATCAAGAAATCACTTAAATAGAATCCGTCTGACTAAATGAAGTCGTCCAACAGATCTCAAAAAGCTGCAACATAATTATCCAAAGAAATTCAAGAGGAGATGAGAAATAAAGTCATTGACATCCATCAGTCTGGAAAGGGTTACAAAGACATTTCTAAAGCTTCAAAGACTCCAGAGAACTATGGTGAGAGACATCATCCACAAATGGAGAAACCATGGAACAATAGAGAACTTTCCTAGGAGTGGACCAACGACCAAAATTACTCCAAGAGCTCAGTGACTCATCCAGGAGGTCACAGAGGAACCCAGGACAACATCTAAAGAACTGCAGGCCTCCTTTGTCTCAGTTAAGGTCAGTGTTCATGACTCAACAATAAGGAAGAGACTGGACAGAAATGGATCCATGACAGAGTTCTAAGTCAAAACCACTGCTGACTAAAAAGAAAAGAAAGGCCTGTTTTACTTTTGCAAACAAACATCTGAATGAAAAATAAGAATTTGAGAAGGGGGCAAATACTTTTTCATGACACTGTACATAGCTAAAAACACTGACTTAATGATGAACAACCAGTTTTGTGTTTATCATCAGACTGCTAGTTTGTGAAAGTGTACAACGGTTCAATGTCCAGTTTCCAACAGTGATGATTTACATAAACCTTTAATGGAGTTACAACATTAATAGCTTAAATTCAGTTGTTGTCTGCACTTTATAAAATACTCCTATAAAAAATCAGTCAATGGCAGCCATTTAGTTTATAATTTACACATTTATGTTTATTTATAGTAGAAAAAAATACTTTTTTAACTAAACGATACTGAAGGGTTAAAGTGGATTAGCAGGAATGTTTTGCTTGTGTTTGGTTTCTTTGACTACAAGCTAACAGTGTCAGATTATATCAGAGTTCATCAGAGAGCTCAAACAAAGCTGGGAAACAGGATATACAGAACATTTTACCGTCTTGAGGTGAAAACGTTTATGCTGTAGCCGAAACACAGAGCTGTATTGTATTATGAAGAGACATTCATTTGGCACACGCTCTCGTATAATTTGCTCTCACAGTTAGTCAGGAATAATTGCTGACGTCATACCTCTCCACTGGTGACTTCTTTGTCATTAACAATGAACCTGTAGGACACGGATGGGGACAGTTTGACGGCCTGCAGCCAGAAACGCACATGACCCTTCTCCAAGATCTCATAGTTCAGACCATGTTTCAGAGGAACAACTGCCCAGAGACAAAGATGAGCAATGATTAGATTGGATGAAATAATTGGAATGGAAGCGACACCAGAGGTCTGATCAACACTCACTGGGATGTCTGATGGCGTAGCTGAGCTCCAACATGGTGTTCAGGGCTGCAGGGCAGATTTAAGGAAACAAAGATGAGCAACAAACAAAAACAGCAAAACCCAGCAAATAGAACTGAGAATTCTGACATCTTGTTTACTACACGTACAGTACAGTAGTTTGTAAACGTCATGACTCACCGTCCTCAGTGAGAGTGTGGCTGGAAGAGACTCCATCTGTGTCGGTGACGACCACAGAGTATCTGCCCAGATCGTCCTTATCAGGGTTGGTGAAAGTGAGTCTGGAGCTGTGAAAAGAAGACAGCAACATGTTACAAACAGTACAGTTCAAAAGTTTGGGGTCAAATGTCCCTCTTTTTGAAAGAAAATCAGTTATTTTCAATATAGATCAACTTTAATATAGAGCAACTTTAACTCATTTTAGGGCAACTTTAATTTATATAGAGCAACTTTAACAAAGAGCAACTTTAATATAGAGCAACTTTAATATGGAGCAACTTTAATTAATATGGAACAAATTTAATATAGAGCAACTTTAACTCATTTTAGGGCAACTTTAATTTATATAGAGCAACTTTAACAAAGAGCAACTTTAATATAGAGCAACTTTAATATGGAGCAACTTTAATTAATATGGAACAAATTTAATATAGAGCAACTTTAACTCATTTTAGAACAACTTTAACTTATATCGAGCAACTTTAACAAAGAGCAACTTTAATATAAAGCAACTTTAATATGGAGCAACTTCAATTAATGTAGAGCAACTTAAATGAATGTAGAGGAAGTGTAACTCATTTTCAAACAACTTTAATATAGAGCAACTTTTAGTCATTTAGAGCAACTTTCACTAATATGTAGCAAATTTAACTAATATAGAGCAACTTTAAATCATTAACCAATATGGAGTACCTTTAACTCATTTAGAGCTTCTTCTTTTCCTTTTGTCTTTTCCCTTCAGGGGTCGCCACAGCGAATCAACTGCCTCCATCTAACCCTGTCTGCTGCATCTTCCTCTCCCACACCAACCACCTTCATGTCCTCTTTAACCACATCCATAAACCTCCTCTTTGGTCTTCCTCTAGGCCTCCTGCCTGGCAGTGGAAAACTCAGCATCCTTCTACCAATATATTCACTCTCTCTCCTCTGGACATGTCCGAACCATCTCAGTCTGGCCTCTCTGACTTTATCTCCAAAGCCTCTAACATGTGCTGTCCCTCTGATGTACTCGTTCCTGATCCTATCCATCCTGGTCACTCCCAAAGAGAACCTCAGCATCTTCTGTTCTGCTACCTCCAGCTCTGCCTCCTGTCTTTTCCTCAGGGACACTGTCTCCAGACCAAACAACATGGCTGGTCTCACCACAGTTTTGTAAACCTTTCCTTTCATTTTAGCTGAAACTCTTCTTTAACTCATTTAGAGCAACTTTCACTGATATGGAGCAACTTTAAATAATGTAGAGCAACTTTAACTCATGAAGAAAAAAAAGCCAAGAATTAAAACATACAATTTAATTTAAAATAAAACCTGATTGTGAAAACAAAACAATAAAAGCACACAGAGAGCGCAGAACTTCGCCGAGGCTGCTCAGTCATTGCATGATTTCCGACGGCTGAAATCTTTAAAATCTACATTAAATTAAGACAGAACTGATTAGAATGATTATGAAAACGGTCGCACTCTGTCCAGTTTGGAGATCATACTACAAATTAAAGCAAACAGTGTCTCCTGATTTCAACAATTTAAATGACCTCTTGTTTTCTGAATGCTGACAACAGGCAACATAAAAACATGAGCTGGTTCAGCAGCATATTATCGTTGTGATTTTAGTGAGGACAAGGTGACAGATGTCAAACCAGACGAAGCCATGAGGGGGAAAAACATGGTTTGTGTTGCTGCATCTACTGATTTTTTTTCTTTCAAGAAAATCATTCCTGCTGTGACCAAAGAAGAAGCCAAATAAAGTTCTCCTTACAGCTTCTGTGACGTGTTGAGGACAGCAAGCACTAGAAAAAACTGCCCCTCTCAAAACAAGGGAAAATAAATTATTTCAACTTTTACCTTTAAATAAGTGGGGAAAAAAATCTGCCAATAGAACAAGTGAAAAATGGCTTGGTAAGATTCCTTGAAGATATGATATTTAGAATACTGAGATCTTAAAATTAGCTGGGGAAACTGATTTTAAGCTACCGTTTACCAGGATTGTCAAGCTTAGGTGTCTTAACCCTCCTGTTGTCTTCATTTATGGGCACTAAATAATGTTGTTCCCTTGTCTGGAAAAAAATCCAAAAATTCAGCAAAAAATTCCCCAAATTGATAAAAATTTGCAAAATCTTAAGGAAGAAAATTCTTTAAACTTTTCCCTTAATTTTTTTTTAAATCCCCAAATTTGGCAAGAAATAAAATTTTAAAAAAAATAAAAAATATATATCAAAATTGCATATATTTTCAAAAAATGAATAAAAATCTTCCAAAAAAGTCCTAAAATATCTAAAGTGATTACATATATATCAGTAAAAGTTCTAACATTTTCTTTAAGAACATTCACAAAAATCAACCAAAATCCAGTGAAATTCACATTTTCTTAATATTAATTTTTTCCCAACAAAAAATGTTCAAAAATTTCCCTAAAATGTTGAAAAATATATATTTTTCAACATTTTTGACCACATTTTCAAACTTTAAAACGGGTAAATTTGGACCCACAGGACAACACGAGGGTTCAAAAAAGATCATTTAAAGATTGTTTGACTTAAGATGATATTTAAGATGCATTGTCTTAAAACAAGTCCCTCCACCTTGCTGAAATGTCACTTGTTAAGTGAATTTATCTTAAATCAAGTAGGATGAGACATTTTGACTAACAATAAGACAAACAGACTTGGTAAGAATGGGTTTTTGCAGTGAGGAGCTTACGTTCTGCCCTTTGCTGTGACGCCGACCCTGGGGCAGTCCCCGATGGGTTTGTAGTTCTTTGACCAAACAAACTTGGACGTCTCACAGATCTCACAGGCCTCAAGGGACAGGAAGACGTCCCCAGTCTCTTCATCCACACCAGCCACGATCTCTGTAGTGCCTGTGAATATGAATAAGATGTAGATGTCCCATGGAGAAACGACAGCAACAAATGTGTGTTTGATTGAGTGTACAACTCCGCAGGTCCAGTAGTTCCATCTGTGTGGATGCTATCATCATTATTATATGAACCTGAATTTCCAGTTCGAGTAAACCGTAGTTGGTCCACACCTATATTACCGTTCAAAAGCTTGGGATCATTCAGACAATTTCATGCTTTCCATTGAAAACTCACACTTTTATTCGTGTGCTAACATAACTGCACAAGGGTTTTCTAATCATCAATGAGCCTTTCAACACCATTAGCTAAACACAATGTAGCATTAGAACACAGGAGTGATGGTTGCTGGAAATGTTCCTCTGTACCCCTATGGAGATATTCCATTAAAAATCAGCCGTTTCCAGCTGGAATAGTCATTTACCACATCAACAATGTCTAGATTGGATTTCTGATTTATTTATTGTTATCTTCACATCAAAAACGGCTTTTCTTGTAAAAATAATGACATTTCTAAGTGACCCCAAACTTTTGACTAGTGTACACTTATCTAGCATTTTATGGGTCTAAGCTGTATGATGCACAAAAGATAAAAACTTCAAAGAGAAATCTTTGTTTTTGGGCTGAAAATATCTGTTTGTGTTTAAATCAGATTTTTTGGTTTTAATTAGAATAATTTGACAAGGCTTGGGCAATGAATGCAAATTTTTCTAATACTCCACAAAACTTGTTTGTCTCTAACGGTGTGTCTCTATGCTTGCAGGTCATAGATTCTTAAAATATTTTGATATTTATAATTTAATAGATTTATAATACAGTCAAGAACATTTTCATTCAGCATAAGTCATAAGCTATGATCCTTTAATTGTCAGTGAGGTTGTGCTTTTGGTGAACTGGGATAAACGTCATGTCCATGCTGGTGTTCTCAAGACATAACACATCCCCTGACAATACAGCTAAGTTAGTGTTTTGACAATGTGAAGGGTGTGGTGCAGAGTAAATCCAACACAGAAGTAAGTGGTATTAACTTGTTACCTGGAAGAGCTTTGGCACAAACTGGCTCAGACAGCTGGGAAGGTTTTCCAACACCGTTTGCATTGACAGAACGAACTCTGAACACGTAGGTTTCACTCTCCTCCAGTCCAGTCACCTGCAGCAAACCATGGAAACATCATCACATGAAGTGTAACATAGATGTGGAAGAAGAAAGAGGTGTACACATTTGTTGAATGTGCTGGATTTAGTTAATCGGCCACATTCAGCCCAATTTGATGTCAAGTGGACCGGACCAGTAAAATCACACGCTCTAATAACCTATAAATAACCACAACTCCAAATATTTCCTTTGTGGTAGTGCAAAAAAAGTACAATTTGGAAAATATTCACATTTAAGGAATTATCTTTTTACAAAACATTATGAACAACCTGAAATTTCTTAAGAAAAATAAGATCAATTTCAAAAAACATTATGCCTCAGTTTATCATTTAGACATTACAACTTACAGATCACACAGAGTCTACAAAGACACAAAATGTTTAGTCACAGATATCTGGAACTGAATGATGTAGTATTTTACTGTATAATCAAAACAAAAAAACAACAAAGACAAGACAAAATATACAAAATGAGACACACATTGACAAAGACAAGAAAAAAAGGACAAAAATGACACAAACAACACAAAACAAAACAAAAAAGACAAAAAATTTGACAAAAAAGTTACAAAGTAACGACACAAGGGAGACAAAAAAATGACAAAACAAGAAACAAAAAGACAAAAAAAGACAACACAAGCGAGACAAAAAAAACCCCAAAACAATGAAAATGATACACAAAACAGCAAATAAAGCAAAACACAAGATGACAAAAATAAGACAAAAAACACAAGTGAGGCAAAATGGAATTACAAAACGACATAAACGAGAAACAAAATGACAAAAACATGAGATGAGCGACAAAAGTCTGACAACAAAAGAGAAAAAACAACAAGAACAAGACAAAAATTACAAAGATGAGACACAAAATGGCAAAAAAATGAGAAGAAGCAACATCAAACAATACAAAAAAGAGACCAAAAATTTGACAAAAAAGTTACAAAGTGACCAAAATATGAGACAAATGAATGCAGCAAGAAAAAGACACAAAACCACAAAAACGAGGCAAAAAATGACAAAAGTGAAAAATAAAATGACGAAAACATGAGAAACGATAAAAATGCCAAAATACTACAAAAATGAGACACAAAATGACAAAAGAACAATGAGCAATCTAGCATTTTACTTTATGATAAAAACAATTTGTCATGGTCTAGAAATTGTCTTAAATTTATAGTTTTACAAATTTGCAATCTGCAGTTGATGTCTTCTCTGTAATTTTCACTCTTGACAAAGTCGTCCCATGGGCCGGATTGGACCTTCTGGTTTTGTCCCGTGGGCCGCATGTTTGACACGCCTGTGCTGGATTATTATGAATATATTCTAAATATTAACAGGCCTCTTACCTGCAGGTAACGGTGGCTCACAGCCTCCTGATTCAGAGTAACAAACTCTGATGAACCCTTCTTGGTCATGTCCACAAAGTATCCAGACACAGCGCTAGCTCCGGTATAAACTGGAGCCTTCCACAGGATGACCAGAGAGTGACTTCTGACCTCGCTGAAGCTCAGGTCATAGGCTGGGCCTTCAATTAAAACAAACAAACAAACAAAATACACGTCATCAATCCTAAAGAGAAAACACAGTTTATCCTACAGACTCGGCTGGAGTTGGAAATTGGATGATTTTCCTGTTTTGCAACTGGTTGAAGAAAACGTGTTTTACCCAGAAGTAATCTACTAATTTATCTTAAAAAGCACTGTTTTTGTCTGAGACTGATTGATAAGTTGAATTTAACAGAACAGCTTATGAATAAAACGAGACACACATAAACTCCAAAAGCTGCCAGTGTAACAAATGGGAGGAGGGTTGGTTTGAAAGCTTTAAAAATTCAGTGGTTCTACATAAAGAGGTAATTCTTCAGTCATAATTACTGATGAATAACGCTGATATTCATATGCTTTCAATTTGGATGTTTTTCTGAGACATTTTGAAAATGAATACAGAATGAAGTCACTCTCTCTCTCTGTTGTGTAATCAGAGCTATTCCGTTGATTTGGTAACGGGTCCAATATTAGCGCACATCAGTGCATGTAAGTCCTTCCCTTTGAAACTACTGACCGTCCTTATAAACACACTGAGAACGACGTTAGAGATGTGGATCAAATGTTTAACATTGAACACAGCACTTTCAAGAGCTCTAATACATTTCATGATTCTGATTCTCATTTTGCTGCCAGACTTATGGAAGTCAAGAGGTATTTTGGTGCATCTGTCAAATCCACAGCTGCCGCATTTAACTTGTAGCCGAACCAGTAAACCTCTGGCTGATGAAGACGGTAATAAATAATGAAAGACACACTGATGATACTGTACCTGGCTCATCCATGGTCCAGGCTTCACATTTCATTGGGGCACTGGGAGCTGATGGTACACCAACACCAGCCATGTTAGCAGCCTGAACTTTAAACTCGTAAAAGACTCCCTCTGTCAGATTGTCCACCTAAAGACGGATAGGAAGCGGTGTGGCATGATTATCAGATTTAATGATCAAGTGCTTAATAACCCTGAAGCCTGAAATTTTCCTAAATAAACTTAAATCTGGTTGTTTAATGTGGTTTCTAATTGGAGATGCCACTCACAGTGCAGACTCTTTCGGTGATGGCAGCCAGGTTGACCTCCTTCCAGACCAAAGTGTCGGCGTCACGCTTGTCGATGTAGTAGGCGTTGACCTTGGAGCCGCCGCAGTGTTTGGGACTCTTCCAGGCCACAGTTATGGAGGAGCCGTCAGAGCTCAACATTGTGATGCCGTAGGGAGCGCTGGGAGTTGCTGAATCACAAAATTAAATACAACATCACATTATAACATTTATATACTTTATAACATTATTAAAATGACCGTAGGAAACAGACCATATTGATCACTGTGACTACGTGTACATGAGCTTTCCATGCATGTTGTTTAAGTGAACAGCTACATCAGGAATGTTTAAACACTTGTGCTGAATGACACAATAGTTTGACTTTAAAGTGTTTTGTAAAACAGAAGTGTGCAGAGTGATGTAGAAAATACACCTCACTATGATTAAAGCACATTATGAAAAGTGAAGGTGGTAAAAGAGGGAGCAGTGGGTCAGTAAGGTGGATGAAAGTGAACACAACTATATACATACCGTATTCCACTCCTTTGCCTGGATAGAATAATGAAATGAGTCACACGGACACTGGTCATCGTATGAATCACCTTTTCTTTTACATTATCTGTTTCAAAGTTTCATTTGACAAAGCTTTTAATGTGCAACCTACCAATTGTTTTATATGATACTGCCAAACAGGACTTTGACTGAGTTTTTTTTTTTTTGTAGTACCTCAATGGAATCCTAAATGTAGTGGTTTGTGTTACCGAGGGCTGGCTCCACAGCGATGGGAGAGGACTCCTGAGACTCCTCACTGAGGCCGAAGATGTTGACAGCTTGGACACGGAACGTGTAGGTCTCTCCTGGGATCAGGCCGTGGACCACAAACCTGAGAACATGGATTCATTTTTTATTTAAGGCACAGATACAATTTACACTTGCTGATATTTATCTCCACAAAGTAGGTATTCTATTTTTGACCCTCTGTTATGGTCACATCTTTGGAGTCTACCAGGGTAATTAACAATGAAAATGTCTTGGTGTTTTCCCTCTACGTCTTGCATGGTATGTTTCAGTGTAAATGTTATTAATTTTTTCACTCATTATTCCTTGTAGGGGAGTCACGCTGAGCTCAACAGAAATAATGCTAACCTAGCCGAAATAAAAAGAGAAGGTGTTCTAACTTTTCATACAATGACGATGGGTTGGGGCTTTCCAGGACGGAAGAGGAGTGTTTAGAAGAAGTTTGCATCGCTATATAAAATGATGTAACGCTTTGTGTAGTCAGTTGAAATCTCGACATTTAGCTCATGATTGTTCTCACAACCTCTGTATTGAATAAACATTATTCACACCAGACTCTCAGGACTGCTTGAAGACTCTTTCTTGAGAACTTTTTGAAGAATCCAACTTTTGATCCTGATTTGATTTTTGTCTACATGTTTGACAAAGCTTCCTGATCATCACTGGCCTTTAGCAGGCCGACTGAGCCACAATACTTCCTTAAATGAGTTTGAGATGATTTAGATTCCGTTCTGAAATGAGTACATCAACATAAAGTTCTTGAGATGTATCATCTTGTTTACCACAAGGTTTCTAAACTTACTGAGTTCTCAGTACTGACCTGGTGTGTTTGAAAGGTTTGTGGTTGCATGGGAACCACTCCTTCGATCCGACGACACGGCCATCAATGTAATATCCCATGAGGTTCTTGTGATGTTTGGGAGCTTCCCACTGCACAAACACTGATGACTTGGTGTTCCTGGTAGCAACAACCTGACCAGGAGCAGAGGGGGCGCCTGTTCAGGAGAGAGAATATTATCAGCTACAAATGTATGATTAATCACTAGAAGATTTAAAAATGATATGCAGATAGTTAAAATTACACTATCGTTCAAAAGTTTGGGGTCACTTAGAAATGTCCTTATTTTTTAAATGAAGATAACATTAAATGAATCAGAAATCTAGTCTAGACATTGTTAATGTGGTAAATGACTATTCTAGCCGGAAACGACTGATTTTTTAATGGAATATCTACATGGGGGAACATTTCCAGCAGCCATCACTCCTGTGTTCTAATGCTACATTGTGTTAGCTAATGGTGTTGAAAGGCTAACTGATGATTAGAAAACCTTTGTGCAATTATGTTAGCACATGGATAAAAGTATGCGTTTTTATGGAAAACATTACATTGTCTGAGTGACCCCAAATGTTGACTGGTAGCGTATATTTCAGCTTTCAGCATCTTAAGTAAATTAAACAATTTCAAACTAATATTTGACCCTTTGTTTTACATATCACAAATATGAAATTTGCCCATCTGTTCATTAAATGTAACATTTCTTCAACTGTAAAAAAAAGTTTTTGAAAAACAGAAACTTCTTTTAGGATATGTGTGAATTTACAGTAGATGGTCAGACATAAAATGACAAATATGTAATCCAAAAATGAAGCGAATGATATTCAAATCACAAGAAAATGTTGTTTTGGTCGTTTTGTAATAGATCATGTGAATGATTCATAATGTTTGACAGAGCTTATTAGATCACATCTAATATGATCTCAGACATCATCCAATCGACTGTGAATTGATTTGCAAGTCAACAATTAATTAAAAAGTGTTTCTTTTTCTGGAGGCCTTGTACTAATTTCCATGCATATGTTTTCTCACAGAACAGAAATCATGACAGGAAGCTGCAAATGCTACTTACTGCAGTACCGATCTGCACATTTTGTGTCCTCCTAATGCTGTTCTGTAGATTAAACTTGAAAAACATGCAACATTCAAAAGTGTATCCTTGCAGTGTTTCAGTGAAGCTGCCTTTGCTCAATATGTGCAAGAACAAAAAGAGGTTTTAGGTTTGTGAACCTGCTGTGGCACACATCTGTGGGCTAAACACGACACGGAAGATTTGTTTCAAACATCCTATGAAAGGATTTGTTTCAGCACAAAACGTGATGTCAGAGGGGAGTCACTGACATTTAATTGAGGTTTTACCAGTAGAGTTGTGAGGAATTTCATCTTCCTTTTATTTGTTATCTATTTGTTGTGCTCCAAGCATCACTCACAGTTGAAACACACACAGAGGAAGAGTAAACTAATCTGTGATGCTACAACAGTGGGAAACAGTGCCCTTAGTGCCTCCATATGTTCATTAATCTGTACATACCGACTGGCAGCTCAGAACCTGCAACATACAGGCATTTGATGTGATCAACAGAAAGATGATTAAAACTGAAAACAATCATGAAATAACCCATAATATTTCGTCTCAGTTTCTGTCAAACCATAATATATATGTGTGAAAAAAGCACATTTGTGTGTTCATTCTGTTGTGCTGAATCATCACAGTACGTCTGAAAGTCTGATCCCTGCTCTTACCATCTTCATCAACCTTTTGGATGGGCTCGGAGGGCACGGACGCCTCGCTGGAGCCGTACATGTTGACCGAATACACTCGGAATTGGTACTTTTGCCCGTCTTGCAAATCAAAAACCGGGTAACGAGGCGAGTGCAGTTTGACTGCCGTGTTGATCCGCTGCCATGCTCCAGTGCCAGCTAAGCACTGTGGGAGAGTCAGGGAGGGGAAATGAGAATGCACAGCTAAAACCTCATCGACGTACCACAAATACAAACAAGAGGAGCTTCGAGGGTGCAGCAAATGTTGTTGCATAGTTGGGGCCCACTTCAGTTGTAATATCTATACTTAAGTGTACGTGTGAATGTTTGTCTGGGTGCCTGAAAAGTTACATCTGCTATGTCTGGACACCTGCTAGAGCCCAAAGACGGCTGGAGTGTGACTGGAAAGCACTGATATTGTTAGTATTTTATATTGTAAATGCAATAATTAACATTTTTGGCATAAAATGCTGGTAAAACTTGACTGGGCTACAGCAGAAGTTCAAAGGAAAAGTACCCTACCGTTCAAAGGTTTGGGGTCACCCAGACAATTTCATGTTTTCCTTGAAAATTCACACTTTTATTCATGTGCTAACATAACTGCAATGTATTACTTCTTTTTTGTGCCATAAATGTATTATTCACTGATTGCAAACAAGTGGAGCCTCAATAATGCAAGTGATAACTGATGAGATTTTAGTGGAATACCACATAAACATGTGACCTCTTAAACCAGGGGTGTCAAACTCATTTTAGTTCTGTTGAAATATAATATTTTATTTCATGATCAAAATGACAAGTCAGATAAAAGACAAAAAACGACAAAAGCTACTCAAAATGTGACAAAAAGAAGACAGAAAGCGACAAAAAAATGGACGAATGACACAAGCAAGACAAAAAGGAAACAAAACGACACAAGACAAAAACTATTAAAATGAAACACAAAATGATAAAAATACGAAAAAAACACAAGCGAGACAAAAGGAAACACAAAATGACAAAAACAAGAAAAAAAACGACAAAAATATGAGAAACCATAAAAGGCAGCAAAACAACAAAACAACAAAAACAAGACAAAATATTACAAAAATGAGACAGAAATGGACAAATGAACAATCAGCAATCTAGTATTTTACTTTAAGATCAAAACAATCTGTCAAGGTCTAGAAATTCTTTTCAATTTATAGTTTTGCAAATTTTCAATTTGCAGTTAATGTCTTCTCTGTAATTTGTACTCTTTACAAAGTCATCCCATGGGCCGGATTGGATCCTCTGGAGGCCGTTTTTGGCCCACGAGCCGCGTGTTTGACACCCCTGTCTTCAACTATAATGGACACTGTACATACTGCCTGTCTTGCAGCAAATCAACAAATGAACCTAAAAATGCGTCAAGATGAAATCTGGGAAAATGCTTGTGTAAAAGAATGCATAACGCGTCTGTCATGTCTTAGTTTGATATAATGGTCCAGCCAAACAAACAAACAAACAAACAAACAAAAAGTCATTCTGCATTTGAAAGTTTCACACAGCATGAATGTCATTTCCAGCTGTGACAAGAAGGGCGAGTTTGGGAAAAAGATAAACAACAAGGAATTTAAATTGCACAAAACATTAGAGGGTAATGTTCAGAGTTTAAGAGGTCAATGTCTTGTTTATGTCTTCACTACAGTGCAGAGGGTGAAGGATGACGGAAATAGATGGTGAGAGGTGAAGCGACACACACCTTCTCGATGACGTACCACAGCGGAGCTCGTCCGCGAGGGCTGGGAGGAGTCCAGCTCAGCACAACGTATGATCTGAAAATCTCGGATGCATGCACGTCTGTAGGCTCACCCGGGATAGTTACGTAGCCTAGATTTGGAATGAATGTCGTTGAGGCATAAAGTACATAGAGCAGCAGCCACTTGCAGAAGTCCCACATCGTGCATTTTTAACTAGATATTTTACAGTAGATTCAGAGTTCTTGTGAATGTAGGTGTGACCTTGCTTCCACTGGCAGCGAGGAAATCAAAGGTGCAGCACAGGATATTTTTCAATTATGTATTTTTATGAAATTCTGAATTTGAGAGTTAGGGTTAAAACTCAAAGGACAGCTTACAATGTATACACTGACCGTCCAAAAAAAAAATTGTACTCTCTGATATTTTGTTGGATCGCTTTAACTTTGAGAAAGATGCCCATTCACTATAGCACCAATTCAATAAACTTCTGCAATGTCACAGCATTAATTTCGGTCCAGAGTTGCATTCATTTTCTACCAAGATCTTATACTGACGATGGGAGAGTCGGACAAAGTCTTCACTAGAACATCCCAAAGATTCTCAGTGGGGCTGAGGTCTGGACTCTGTGGAGGACAATCCATGTGTGAAAATGACGTCTCATACTCCCTGATCCACTCATTCACAATGTGAGCCCCATGAATCCTGGCATCATCATCTTGGAACATGTCCATGCCATCAGAGAAGAAAAACTCCACTGATGTAAAGACCTGGTCATTCAGTATATTCAGGTAGTCAGCTGACCTCATTCTTTGGGAACATAACATTGCTGAACCTGACCAACCCCAGATCATAACTCTAACCCCCACAGGCTTGTAGGCACTAGACATGATGAGTGCATCACTTCATCCAGATCTCTTCTCACCCTGATGCCCCCATCACTTTGAAACAGGGTAAATCCGGACTCATCAGACCACATGACCTTCTTTCATTGCTCCAGAGTCCAATCTTTATGCTACCTAGCAAACTGTAGACTTTTTTTCTGATTAGCCTCAATAATCATTGGTTTTCTTAGAGCTACAGCTGTTTAGTCCCAATCCTTTGAGTTTCCTTCACATTGTGTCTGTGGAAATGCTCTTACTTTAACTACTAACCGTGAGTTCTACTGTTGATTTCCTGCAATCATCTGAGAGTTTGTTCCGACCACATTTGTTCCTCACAGACGATGGTCCACCACTATCCTTCAGGTTTTAACAATGTGCTGAATGGTTCCTAACCTGATTTTAGTGGTTTCAGAAATGTCCCTAGCTGCTTTCTTAGCTAGATGCAAGTCAATAATTTGACCCTTCTGAGACAGATTAACGTCCTTTCCATGACCACAGCATACGTCTTCCAACATGGTTGTTTAAGAAATGAGAAGCTCCTCACTGTATCAGCTAGGGTTAAATAAGTTGTTGCAGCTGAAACATATTCATCACTGCAATAAATATCCAATGGAAGCCTCCTATCTATTTGCTTAGTTAAATCCAGGTGGTAACTTTTTTTTGGACAGGCAGTGTATTTTCTTATGCAGACCTTTTTCCAGCAGTCTTTTTTAAAAGGCTGAGCTGGCAGGCTAGTTACAGTTGTACTTGGGGAAAACCATCATTTCAGTAGGGTTGAACACAACACAGTACTGCCCTCTTTCAAAATGATAATACAATTGCAGTTTCCAGTAGAGCAGCAGGCGCTTATTCACATCAGCATGCGGATAAAAACATCAATGAAACATTTCAAGTTTTTTAAGAAGAAATGTGAAATGGGATACAGCAATAGGCAACGAAAAACATTGTCAGTCCACATGACAAGGATTTATTATCAGTGTCTCTGTGTGAACCTAAAGTTCAGTTAAAGTGAAAACAGAAATGTGGGACTTCTACAATAGCCTTGTCTCATATTATATCAATGTGTCTCACAATGTTTTAATTTGTTTTAATTAGTTTCTTGTGTTACGGGTTTGTGTTAAAGTGTAGAAGTTTATACTCAACACGCTTGGAGAAGGAGAAAAACTTTGAAATTAATTGAAACATAAAAACCGTTTCAGTCGATTAAGGTGTGAACGGAAAAGTTGCAGTTAGATGAATGACTGCACCACAAAAAGTTAGAAAGGGAGAACTTGGGGGCAGTTTGGGCTGTGTGGTTTAAATTTATGAGGATAGCTGTTTGGTGTGTTCTGAGTTTGGAAAATTAAGCCTGATGTGTTTTGATTTTGTGTATTTTTCATGTTTTTGTTCAAACCTTATTGTCAAGATAAAAAAGATTTTAATCTCAGAGTTCTGTGTCGTTTTTTCCTGACATAACCTTTGATAGGATAATAATGAGCCCTGAAGCTTCACAGCGGGGAGCTGTTTGTCTGAATTAGCATTGCATTACCTCATAAAACACTTTGCTTTCCTTCTGACTGATATGAACAGTTGATGTGTTGGTTCCAGTCTGCTTATAATTAACTGCCAGTAAACTGCACATACAACAGGAAGGCTGATCTTCAACAGTATCCAGCCGCTGGCTGTGAGAAGCAGCAGCTGCTCAACCTTGAGGTAATGGGCAAAGCTGTCGCTGGATATGCTTACTGCTCAGAATTCAGTTGCATTTGTTGTGACAACCAGCAATGATCTCTTACATAACACTGTATAATAATACAGTTCAGTCTTTCTCTATTGATCAAAGAAAATACAAAATTTATTAGATGGATTATGTTCATTTTGGCATTTCTTACTTTTAGAGTAGCATTACTTTTTAACCGCCAACTAATTAAAGAAAAGGTAAAAATCATCTTTTCGCGACTTAAAGTTATTGCAAGGTAATGATAAGATGACAAAGTAAGTAAGACTTTTTCTTCAACACTTTGTTCACGAGGCCTTTTTTGTCACTTGCAGAATCTATTGAGAAAATCGATCATCTTTGTTCAGTTATTATAAAGAGATGGAATACTTACTGATGTGACAAACTGCAACAAACAGTAAACATTGGTGAAGTGTTCATGAGGTATGTAAAAGCGATAAATACACTACCGTTCAAAAGCCTGGGGTCACCCACACAATTTCATGTTTCCATAAAAACTCATACTTTTATTCATGTGCTAACATAACTGCACAAGGGTTTTCTAATCATCAGTTAGCCTTTCAACACCATTATCTAACACAATGTAGCATTAGAACACAGTGATGGTTGCTGGAAATGTTCCTCTGTACCTCTATGTAGATATTCCATTAAAAATCAGTCATTTCCAGCTGGAATGGTCATTTACCACATTAACAACATCTAGACTGTCCATCCATCCATCTATCCATCCATGCATCCATCCACTTCCATTTATCTGGCCTCTGATCGCGGAGGCAGCAGATGAAGCAGGCCATTCCAGACGCCCCTCCCTCTGGTAATGCCTTCCAGTTCTTCCTGGGGGATCCTGAGGCGTTCCCAGCCCAGATAAGATACATAATTCCTCCAGCAAGTTCTGGGTCTACCCCAGGGTCTCCTCCCCGGGGGACGTGTTCTGAAATCCTCCAAAGGAATTCTCCTGGAGGCCTCCAAATCAGATGTTCAAACCACCTCAACTGGCTCCTTTCAATGCGAAGGAGCAGTGCCTCTACTTTGAGCTCCCTCCGGATATCCGACCTTCTGACCCTATCTCTAAGGCTGAACCCAGCCACCCTATGGAGGAAACTCATTTCAGTCGCTTGTATCTGCGATCTCATTCTTTTTGTCACTACCCAGAACTCATGTACATAGGTGAGGGCTGGAACGTGGACAGACTGGTAAATCCAGACCACGATGGTCCAGTACAACGCCTGCATTACTGCTGACACCACACAAATCTGCTTGTCCATCTCATGCTACATTTTCCCATCACTCATGAACAAGATCCTGAGATACTTGAACTCTTTCGCTTGGGGAAGCAACTCCCCTCCAACCTGGAGGGAGCAAATCCACTGGTTTCCGGCAAGGAACCATGGTGCCAATCAGCACCTCCAGCATCTTGACTGTATTTCTGATTCATTTAATGCTATCTTCATTGAAAAAAACTGCTTCTCTTTCAAAATTAAGGACATTTCTAAGTGACCCAAAACCTTTGAACAGTAGTGTCAATAAATCAATATTTTTAAAATTTTTTTGACAGCATTGCATTTCTTTTTAAACTGTTCCCGTTAAAATGTAAACTGTTGTTACGTTGGCATGGTAGTGCTGATGAGGTTTGGATACCAGGACAAGTGTTAGTACCCCATGAGATCTTGAAAAAGTGGTTTAAAGGTTGTAGAAAACAAAACTCAGAACGCAGATCAGTCTTTGTTTCCTACTGTACCTTCCAGGTCATCATCTCTGATCACTATGTCGTATTTTCCTTGGATTTTTATCACTGTTGCAGGAAATGACAACAACAGGTCCGTTAGGAAACGGTGGTACCCTGCTGTCCAGTAGTTTGTGTTTACCTTCATCGGTACCTTGCAGTCTCTCGCTATCGATTGGATCGAGGGCTGACACTTTGCCTGACTTGCGCGATGGTCTGCTGATTCCGGCGCTGTTCACGGCTCTGACCCGGAAGTGGTAGGAACGGCCCACGCTCAGGCCGTGCACCGGGTATTTACAAACCTTCACCGGGGCGTCGTTGCACTGGACCCAGGTGTCGGCGCCAGCTTCGCATCTATACAGCGGACCAGGAGATGGTTTCATTAGTCTAATGCCATCAGCAGCAGCAATATTTCATCACTCAAAAACACACAGAATGTTCTTCAACAGAGTAAAGGAAACACCAGGATTTCACAATTTTTCCTAAGTTGTCAGCTTTGGTGAATACATTTGTGATCAGTGATTGGAAACATTGCACAATGAAGTGGCAACCAGTAATTGTTTTCCTGGTTAAAATCCTATGAGTTATGTCTCCAATTAACAGAGTGTTTAGTCTATAAGGCAAGGGTGTCAAACTCATTTTAGTACAGGGGGCACATTCAGCCCAGTTTGATCTCAAGTGACCAGAAAAATCAGAGCATAATAACCTCAACCCTGCCAATAATTCCAAATCTTTCCTTTGTTTTAGTCCAAAAACGTTTACATTTAAGGAACTATCTTTGTACTAAACATTATGAACAATGTGAAATTTATTAGCAAAAATTAATTTCAACAACATTATGCCTCAGTTTATCAATTGCACACTACAGCTTACAGATCACAGAGTGTCTATAAAGACACAGAACATTCAGTCACAGGTAGTATTTTACTTTATGATCAAACAACAAAAACATACAAAAAAAGACAAACAAGACAAAAAAACAACAAAAATAAGACAAAATATTTCAAAAATAAGACAAAAACTTAAAAAAAGAAACAAAATGACAAAAGATGAGACAAACAACAACAGTCAGACAAAAAAACAACAAAAACAATACAAAATATGACAAAAATTAGGCACAAAGTGACAAAAACAAGACACAAAACAATAAAAGAACAACGAACCATCTAGTATTTTACTTTATGAACAAAACTACTTGTCATGTTCTAGAAATTATTTTAAATTTACAGTTCTACAAATTTACAATTTGCAGTAAATGTCTTCTCTGTAATTTTTACTCTTTACAAAGTCGTCCCACAGGCCGGATTGGACCCTCTGGAGGGTCGGTTTTGGCCCACAGGCTGCATGTTTGACACCCCTGGAGTAAGGTGTCAAAGAAATAAAATGGTTGTTAAAGTCATGGATGTCTGCATTAAATGTCTTATTTTGTTCCATTTATCTCTGTACTGCTGTAGTTATATGTTAAAAAATAATTATTAAAAATGATACTAATATTTTTCATTATCAATCACTCTGTAATTATTTTCTCCCTTAATGGAATGTTCTGTAAAATGTGATCTACTAATGACTGCAGCTTTAAACACCACAAAAAACTTTACTTTCAGTCATTTGCTTGGTAATAAGTGCAGTGTAATTCCACTCTATTCACGTTGGTGTGCCGACTCTGGTCTATTTTAAGAAAGCCTGAAGAGCCGTCAGGGTGCAGACTGACCGGTCCACAAAGTATCCGGTGATTGGCGCCTCGTTGACGGTGTTCGGAGGTTTCCAGGCAACCAGGACATAGTCCGAGTTGACGTCATATGCATATACGCTCATTGGGGCACCAGGGGCTCCTGCTGCAGAGGGAGCGGCATCTAAGTAGCAAAGAAACAAGGACAAAGAAGCTGGTGATAGACAAAATCATTATCTCCCCTCACCATTTGCATACACCCATCGTTTAGTGGTACTGATTGTAAAATGTCACTTCTTGCAGCTTTAAATAGATACAAATAAAGGCTCAAGATAGTGAAGAATATGCCTTAAAATAATAACAAAAAATAGGGAAAACTTGACTTCCTTCTTGCTTTCTAATAAAAAATAGTTTTCATTCACAGTAGTCAAAGTAAAAAAATTTAATCTGTTTAAAATCTTTTAGATTCTATTATGACATGCTTGATAAATACGCTACATTTCAAAAGTTTGAGGTAACTTAGAAATGACCTCAAATTTCTGAATGGTAGTGTAGGTCAACTTCAGCTCATCTAGAGCAACTTTAACTGATATGGAGCAACTTTAACTAATGCAGAGCAACACTGACTCATGGGGGTCACTCAGATAATTTCAAGTTTTCCATGAAAACTCACACTTTTATCCATGTGCTAACATAACTACACAAGGGTTTTCTAGTCATCAGTTAGCCTTGCAGCACCATTAGCTAACACAATGTAGCATTAGAACACAGGAGTGATGGTTGCTGGAAATGTTCCTCTGTACCCCTTTGGAGATATTCCGTTAAAAATCAGCTGTTTCCAGGTAGAATAGTCATTTACCACATTAACAATGTCTACACAGGATTTCTGATTCATTTAATGTTATCTTAATTGAAAAAAATGCTTTTCTTTTAAAAATAAGGACATTTCTAAGTGACTAAAAACTGTATGTATTTGCGTGTTTCCTTGGGAATTGTAAAAAGCATTAATAATCCTCCCTTTAATATGATTTACAGTTTATGCTGATAATAGTGGGACGTGCAGATGTACTACAGTAAGGCAGTAAACCAGCTACAACATGATCCCCCACTGTGTCATGTTGAAGCACACTCTGAGATCCAGTTTGGTGGGAAGTGAGGGAACTTCAGCTGCTATTTGTCCTTGCATTTATCCATCAAGCTGTACAAAAGTGAAATGATGAACAGACCATGTTTACATCGTAAAGTATGACTGTTTGTGTGGGTACCACTTCAAATGACAATAAGTCTTACTTTTCTATTTGGTTCACATCAGGAGTGGTATATCTGTATCCAGTCAGAAATTAAATCAAGAGTGTGGTGACCCAATAATGGAGAGTTATGTCATACCTGAGACAAACAGGTAGGCGCTATGCTCAGCGGTGCCATCCTTGGTAAAGATACGAAGGGTGTAGAGGCCCTCATCATCCTTGGCCAGGTGGGGCAGCGTCAGACGGGCTGCTCCTCCACACGTTGACATCTCTGCCAGCTTACCGGGTTTCAGCATTTTATCTTTCAACAGAAAAGTTGGAAGAAACAGTAAAGCGTTAATAAAAACACAGATATAGCAGCTGCTCTACAGATCAGTGTATAAGAGAATGAAAGCATGTCTGACCATCTCTGTACCACTGGGCGAGGGGCGGCACGTTGGGCAGGTCGGGGACGACCACCATGGTACAGACCAGACTGATGGATCCCCCCTCCACACCAAAACTAACGGGGAACCTATCGAGCAGAGTGACCTCCAGCTTACTGGGATGGATCTCAGTCAGATGGGGCACTGGAAACAAAAAAGTGCAACAGCATCAGCAGCCAGACATCACATGTCATGTTTATGGAAGCAGAATAGTTATAATTTGTGTATCTGTATGTAATCTCAGCATGATGATGTGGAATATTTATTGATTGACATCAACATGGACAAAAATCACTTCATAAATTATGTCTGCCTCTGATTTACATCTACCGTTCAAACGTTTGGAGTCACTTAGAAATGTCCTTATTTTTGAAAGAAAAGCATTGTTGTCAGTGAAGATAACATTAAATGAATCAGAATTCCAGTCTAGACATTGTTAATGTGATAAATGACTATTCTAGCTGGAAACGGCAAACGTAGAGCAACTTTAACTAATATGGTGTAACTTTAACTAATATAAAGCAAATTTCATTCATGTACTTTTGAACGGTAGTGTAATTGCACTTTAGCTGATTTAACATCAAATCTTACATAACTGCATAGGCGCCAGTTTAGGGGGGGACGGTGGGGATGTGTCCCCCCCCACTTTTTGTCAGGGGTCATTTTGTCTCCAACACATTCAAATTCTTCACATGTAAGCCGTTGTAAACCCAGTTATTTTCAGTAGTATAGAAAATTCCGACGCTCCTGAACGCACCATCTGCACTCGGCGGAGAGTTGCACAGACATGCAGCACACCTTCGTGAGGTTAAAAAAAACCGTGCAGATGCTAAATTTGCGCCCGTGCCAAGTGGAAGCTCTGACCAGAGGCGTGCAGGGGCAAAATTTCGGCCCGGGAGAATTAGTACTATAGCGGCCCACAGACCCTTCTACCCACATGTATGGATAGCTCAGCGGGTTGAGCCTCTGCCCTTGGTGCGGTGGTTGTGAGTTCAAGTCCAGCTTGTGGCATTTTGCCGCCGTTCTTCGACATTTTCTGAAAGTGCTGTGGTCTCCATCCCCCCACTTTTAAAAACAAACTGACGCCCTTGCATAACTGTACCTCAAAATCTGCTCAACATATAATTTAAAACGCTACACTGACTTATCTCTTATCAAGTCTCCCTTGTAAAAGAAAATGGGATTCCCTGATTAAATATGATAAATAAATAAATAAATAAATAAATCTGAACTAAATCTAACGTTAGCTTCCCATTTTGAAGAATAGGTAGGGTATTTTTTTAATGTTAGGAAAGAAATTGATTGGCTTAAGCAGAGCACAGCAAACAAAAGTCAGAATTCACAATAATTCTCAGAAAGTGTATTCCAGCATAAAGTTTCAGGTCAAAATGAGACAATATTGCGAAGACAATATTTGCTTAATTTCCTCATTCAGTTCCCTAAAAACATTAAAATATTGCACAGAAATAGACGGATGATTATTTCGATCATCAACTGCTCAAGTGTTTACTGAGCGCAGAGCTTTATCCTGTTCTTACTTTGTATGAGTCACAGGACACAAACAGCTTGTCACGATACTTTCCGTTACTTATCAGGCCTGTCGCTGCTTGAAGCCAAATGATTCCATGTGATGGAACTAATTGTGTGTGGGCCTGACACCCTCACTGTCCCCCCTACAGTTGGATCTGAAAACCCCTTTCAGACATTGGATATGTAAAATTGTTGGCTTCGTCAATCTGCTGAAGAAACTACGTGCTGTCATTCAGATGCTCACCTAGACCAAGGTGGCAGGACTCTGCAGATCCTGCTGGTCCTGTGAAGACAAGAAATACGTGCTTACAGAGAGAAATATGTTGGTTTAGCAATGCTGAATGAGAGTGAATCAGAGAAAAAGCTTACTCTTCACAGTAACCTTAGCCGTGCTGGTAGCCGTGCCATGCTGGTTGGTTGCCACAGCACTGTACTCAGCGGTATCACTCACAACACACCTACAAGACCAGACGATGTAGAAACCAGTCATGGAACAAAAAAATATGAACATCTGCATTTGTTATATTGAGCTCTCCCTTAGTGAGTCACCATTAATGATACAAACCTAATTATGTTCAAACAAAAAAGACTTAATAGATAACACAACTAAAACACACATTACACCTACACCAACTCAAACACCTTTAAAATACATAATATAGCTCCATAGAGCTATGTACCATGTATTTAAAACAAATTACTTCAAAGACACTGTTCTATATAGAGGCTGCACAGTGACTTGGTGGTTAGCACTTTTGCCTTGCAGCTAGAAGATCCCTGGTTCACGTCCCCAGCTTCCCAGGATCTTTCTGCATGGAGTTTGCATGTTGTCCCTGTACATGTGTGGGTTTTCTCCAGGTTCTCTGGCTTCCTCCCTCCACAGTCCAAAAACATGCTTAAGTTAAGTGGTAACTCTAAATTTTCCATAGGTGTGAATATTCCTCTGTACCTCTATGGAGATATTCCACTAAAAATCCGCTGTTTACAGCTAGAATACTCATTTATCACATTAACAATGTCTAGACTGGATTTATGATTCTTTTAATGTTACCTTCATTGAAAAAACTGCTTTTCTTTCAAAAATAAGGACATTTCTGAGTGACCCCAAACATTTGAATGGTAGTGTATATTACTAATTAATGGAACTTCAAAAAACAAATGAAATATATTTGAGGTTAATTTGCCTAAAACAGATACTTCTACTTTTGTAGGCTGTCAGCATTGCTGCAGATTGAAGCCACCCTGGTAACAAACTGTTTGTGCCTTTGCCCTCAGGATGGAGGTACAGGTCTGTAAGAACTCAAACCACCAGACTGAGGGACAGCTTCTTCCCCAGAGCTGTAAACTCTGTACAACCTGTACACCTATTTTAAAAGCTTGAGACGAGTTGGAACTGAACTTGCACATTGCACTGCTGCTCTTTAATCCGTCTGTTGCATCTATATTTTATTACATTTAATGTAATTTTGCTATTTTTAATGCACTGTATGTTTAAGTGTCTTTTAACATTGACTTTTAGGCCGGTACTACCAAAAAGATGTGACTGGTGAAAACTAATTGCATAATGACAATAAAGAGTCTTGACCTTGATCATCTTTCCGGCACCCTTCTGCATGTCCTAATCATTTGTGTGTTAATTCTTTGCAGACCCAAAGAATACTACCAACCCCCATACAGCAGATGGAAACTGAATTTCTTTAAACAACAAATAAGGTGAAACCTGAGGCCACAATAAAGCCGTCTAAGTGGTGCATGTGCAGCGTAGATTGAGTTTTATTTCTCAAACACACTCAACAACCATGGCTCTCCAAGTTGGCTTCAATTCAGTTTGATAACAGACGTTATGTACAGCCTCTTTCGAAAGCCGGTCACACTGAAAAGGTGTCCCAAGGCAATAAACGCTCTAGTGACAAACTGAGGAGGAGTCTGAGAGTGAGAATAGAAGGAAGAAATGTGACCTTCACACTGGACGGAACTATTTTAGAAGAGGATCTATTTTCTCAGCCACGGGGGACATGAAGTCGGCGTCCTTCTAACGGAGCTTTCCTTGTGTTTCCTCGTGCACCATGAAGGAGAGAAATCTTAACTTTGGAGAACTTTGATCATAAACAACAGTGTCTTCAATGACCCTGTAATTGACAGCAGTGACAGACTAAAGTGATTCAGTGGCTCAGATAGAGAGAGGGAGAGAGAGAATGCTGTGGGAGGAATTCATGGCTCGAATGACACAGAGGTCAGCACTTTGACATGAACAGCTGAGGGGTCTTGAAGATGACGAAAAGGAGCAGGCTGGGCCCTACAACTCAACCTGCAGTCTGGATTCTCCCTCTTCAGCTAACGGTCTCAAAGACTATTAAAGTGGAATGTTGAAAAAATCAAAATAAACTTAAAATTTTTTGCATTGTTTTCTCTGTTGTTCTCTGTTTTCTTGGGTCATGTTACTATGACAAAACAAACAAAAAACTAAAAAAAAAAAAAATCACTAAATGTCCTTATTTTTGAAAGAAATCATTTTTTTTCAGTGGAGAAAACATAAAATTAATCAGAAATATAGCCTAGACATTGTTAATATTGTAAATGACTATAATAATATAGAGCAACTTTAAATAATGTATAGCAACATTAACACAGAGCAACTTTAATAATATCAACTTTCACTTATATAGAGCAACTTTAACAAATGTAGAGCAATTTAACTCATTAGGAACAACTTTAAATAATATAGAGCAAATTTAATTCATGTACACTACCATTCAAAAGTTTGGAGTCACTTAGAAATGTCCTTATTATTGAAAGAAAAGCATTTTTTCAATGAAGATAACATTAAATGAATCAGAAACCCAGTCTAGACGTTGTTAATGTGGTATTCCAGCTAGAAACGGCTGATTTTTAATGAAATATCTCCATAGAGGTACAGAGGAACATTTCCTGCAACCATCACTCCTGTGTTCTAATGCTACATTGTGTTAGCTAATGGTGCTGAAATTGTCTGGGTTATCCAGGGTTAACTTTTGAACGGTAAATATTTCCAAGATAGGACAGACAGACAGGACCTCTCAAACATCAAACGAGATCAAATATTCCTGTTTGCAAGTGGATTTCTAATCCATGGTTTTATGTGTGAATGTGCAAAAATGTAAAGTCTGTTAAATTGTGAGAAAAATCTCCTGAAACTAGAAATCTGTTTTTGGTTCTTGAGTGAGCAATTTTCTTTCAAAATTCCAACCCAGTATCTAATTCCTAATACATATCTGGATTGTCACAATGTTATTTTTACTTTAAATATTGGCTAATTTGGCGACTTTCAGACTGTTAAAAATATTTTTTCCATCTCATGTGCAGTCTGAGTAACTTTTCTGTGATATGATTCTGTTACTGGGATTTAAACAAACATCTAATATCAGACAATTCCAACCAGTCCTGGCATTTTGTTGTTGGTAACCAGGCGTAAACTAACCGTGACGTCACCCGTTGGTTTCAACGGCGAGAAAATGAAGCCCGGATTTTGCTACTTCCTGGTCGCCGTTTTGGATTTTTTTGGAGCCAGTGACGTAAAAAGCGTCATCAAACAGACTGGACCGGAGAGCAACTAGGGGCAGGATTGGCTGAGAACTCTCTTATCCCGCCCACGTTTTACCGCAGAGGCTTCTGTTGCTGTCTATCAAGTATAGCCACGCCCCCTGGCTCCGCCAACTTTAACGATTTATTTAAAATTCAGTATTGATTTATTTTAAGATCGGCCACCTGATCTCTCATTTTGACCATGAAAACTAACGGGACAAAAATCCTGAGCTGTAGAAAATCAGTCTATCAGATTTTATTTTCTCCAAAAATGAATTGGGGTCTATGGAGCAAAAGCTTTTTGGAGCCAACCCTAGCGGACGGCGTGATATTGCAAGTTTTTGACACTTCCGGATTGGCTTCAATTCTGGAGCCAGATGCTACGTCCACTATATATACAGTCTATGTTGGTAACTCATGGTTTTCAAAATACTGACACATCTAAAGACCTTATTTTTCCACCACTATGGAGGAAAATGAACAGTGCCTTTCAGTTACTACTTCAGAAACTCCTCACAGCAAAGAATTGTAACTTTTGACCTTTCAGTAAAAATTGTGCTTTTGCTCTGAGTCACGGTTACCACATACCTGCTAATGATCAAACTGTGGACTCCATACTTGCTCTCAATCTTGTACTTTCCTGGGGCACTCAGTGGGTCGACTGGCACTCCTCCTTTATACCTACAAAAGAAAAAAAAATGAAGTCAGTAATATCTTCTCAAAGTGCATTTCATAGTGTACAAACTGCTAGAATATATATCAGTGTGTTCATAGGGATGCATCACTCTCTGCCAGACCATTCAAACAATAAAGCAAAATATGTTGTGTGCTTAAATAGTAGCAGATATTTAAAAGACGCAAGCAGGTGGGAGGGTATTGTAGGGTTTAGAGGAATGCTGCCAACAAGAAATACTAGAAAAGCACTCGCAGAGCGCAGTACTTCAGCAAGGCTGTTTGTTCCACCATATGGCATTGTCAGAAATGCAGCATTTTTACTCCGCCAAGGAACGCGGTAGAGTTATGTGACGATCGGCGTTGGTTGTCTGTCTGTCTGTTTGTCTGTTAGCAACATTACTTAAAACCAAACTAACAGATCTGGGTGAAATTTTCAGGGAAGGTCAGAAATTTCATCTTATTACAAATCAACCACTGTGGACTTATCTGTCGGAAATCATACAACAACTGAGCAGCCTTGGTGGAGTACTGCGCTCTCTGAGTGCTTTTCTTGTTTTATAAATACAGCATTTTTAAAAATTAGTTATTGATTATCAGAAATCACGGCAACATAGAATAGGGTTGTCAAATATAGATGTAACCACTAACAAAATGACCTTGCGCGCATTGCGTGTGTTATGCATGTGCACATTATGTATGGATACCGAATCACATGACTTAAATATGTCGCAAACGGCAGGAATTGGTGGGACTCAGAAACACTCCCACAATTTAATCAAATGTTCCTTGTATCATTTCCAACGGATAAGTTCCGATCAGTACGCAGCAATGGATTTGTAGAAGGATCGCAATCATGTGATCGTCAGCAGGCAGCTGACATAGTGTTCACTTGTTGTCATAGTTACTGTGACTCTGTGACGCTATGTCACAATAATACAGAAATCTTTAACAAATCCATGGATCCAGACTATAAACCGTATAACTGCCAAAATCTGATCACTTGGTCCTTGTATCATTTCTGACCTCCCCTGAAAATCTCATCTAAATCTGTTAGTCCGTTTTTGAGTAATGTTGCTAACAAAAAGACAGACAGACAGACAGACAGACAAGCCAACAGTGATCGTCATGTAACTCTGGTTCCTGAGCAGAGTAATTATCTAAGGGAGTTTAAAGTAGCAATGCTGTATTTTTTCCCTGCACCATATATAAATAAAAAATATAAAATTAGGCATAAATTTCAACCCTAATTTTAAGTATGCTTAAGAAAAGGAAAGACACATAAAGGACTTTGACACTCTCTTCATATCTAAAGGCCCACTCCTGTGAGATGTGAATATTCTGACCATTTGACAATGGGCCTGGGGTTTCCTTGCACAGTGCAGAAGAGCTTGACAGGGGTCTTTTCCCACACGGTGTGAGGCCTCAGGGCCACCAGGAAGTCCGGCATCTTGGGAAATTCCTCCAACAAATCCGTCCTCTTTGCCATCATGTCCTTAACCTGGACAGATTAAACAGCATCATTTCAGTGTATACGGCACAGGGCAAAATGCATAAATAGCACAGGAGTCTATACAGACTGTATACTCTAAATAAACATTAATTAGAACTTAAAGTGCCAATTTTCATTGCTAAAGTTTACGACACATGAATATTACACATACCTACAGGAATTAAGTACAATGTGCCGTCATCATCATCGTATTACGGTAACTTCTCAGCTCAACAACTTGAAATCTGTCCACACCAGAGGCATTAGAGAGGTAAGCTCTATAAAAAGTTAGTTTTGGCGTCAGCTTTTAATTCCAGCATTGTTCATCCCACTTGCTGAATGAGGCAGGCCAAGATACATTCACATCTTCAGCACTGTTCATATATAACAGTGAGAATGAAGTAGTTATTTGAGGATGAGATATTCAATATTATTATATTATATTGTTTAATATGACATTAAATCTAATGATAGACAACCAAATACTGTAAACTCTCCCTATATCACTTAGAAATGTCCTTAATTATGAAAGAAAAGCATTTTTTTTCAAGATACCAATAAATGAATGAGAAATACAGTACAGACCAGCGGTTCAAAGATGCAGCCCACAGGACGACTTTGTAAAGTGTAAAAATTACGGAGAAGACATCAACTGCAAATTGTAAATTTGTAAAACTACAAATTTAAAATAATTTCTAGACCATGAAAAGTTGTTTTGATCTTAAAATAAAGTACAAGATTGTTCATTGTTCTTTTGTTGTTTTGTAACTCATTGTAATATTTTGTCTTGTTTTTGTTGTTTTTTGCTTGACTTTAGTCGTTTGTCTCATTTTTTGTCATATTGTGTTTCTTTTTGATCTTTTTGTTTTTTGTCTGATTTTTATCATTTTGTGTTTCGCTTTATTCATATTTTGTCTCAGTTTTGCATTTTTTTGTCTTTTTTGTCACACTTGTGTCGTTCATCCATTTTTTTATCACTTTGTGCCTCTTTTTTGTATTATTTGTCTGGTTTTTGTTGTTTTTTTTGTCTTTTTTGGGGTCTGAATTTGTTGTTTTGATCATAAAGTAAAGTATTATATCACTCAGTTCCAGATACCTGTGACTAAATGTTTTGTCCCCTTGTACACACTCTGTGATCTGGAAGTTGTAATGTGTAAATGATAAACTGAGGCAGAATGTTGTTGAAATTGAACTTATTTTTCTTAAGAAATTTCAGGTTATTCATGATGTTTTGAAAAAATATAATTCCTTAAATGTGAACATTTTCAGAACGTACTTTTTTGTACAAAAATGTAGAAAAGAAAAAAATTGGAGTCATGATTATTTATAGCTTATTATGCTCTGATTTTACTGATCTGGTCCACTGGAGATCATATTGGGTTAAATGTGGCTCCTCAACTAAAATGAGTTTGACCCCCCTGGTCTAGACACTGTTAATGTATTAAATGACTATTCTAGGTGGAAATGACTGATTTTTAATGGAATATCTCCATAGAGGTACAGAGGAACATTTCCAGCAACCATCACTCCTGTGTTCTAATGCTACATTGTGTTAGCTAATGCTGTTGAAAGGCTCATTGATGATTAGAAAACCCTTGTTCAGTTATGTTAGCACATGAATAAAAGTGTCAGTTTTCATGGAAAACTTGAATTTGCTTGGTTGGCACCAAACTTTATAACGATAGTGTACATATCACAAACACATTTAAAAAAAAAAACTGAAAATCTGCAAAACAAGTATTGTGTTATTTCCAGCTAGCTACTTACTTCTTTCTGGATAGCAAGACTGTCCACTTGGGCCTTGGTGGCCATCCTCATCCTGTGGAGCTCCTCCTGAATAACAGCCAGTCCTTTCCCAAAATTTGTGCTCACTCTCTGGTACTCCTCAGTAGTATCCTCAGCAGTCCTAACAACACATGAATGGAATTAATCCACTGCTAAATGTGACTTTGGCATCACTGAGTGTGAGTCAGACATTTGGTATCTTTTGCATTATACACTGAACATAACTAACTTTTGTGATAAACACATCAAACCTGGATGAAACCAAACTCAATGGCAGAGAACTGGAGGATTACAGGTGATATGCACGTTCAACTCAAGCTCTGGTGATTGACCGTTGTGTCAAGGACTTCAACTTCAGCTTTTCAATAAAGACATTCTCTGCACCATGCGACAGTAAGTGTTTTGTGTATTTTACCACTTGCAGTTGTTTCCATACCTAAATAACAATCAAAATAATCATTGCTGAAAAATTAACAAGGAACAAGAAATGTGCTGTTTGGACCATGGTCAGTTAGCAGAGACTGTAGTTCGGTTTTCCCTTACACCTAAAATAGTCTGACATATGACAGCAGCAGTGGGAACTCACCTCTGTCGGAATGCCGGTATGGTATAGGCTGGTTCCGCCATAGCCTCTGTGGCCTGGGCCTGCACCTGGCTCACCGATTTAGAGCTTGATTTCCTGTTGCGGGTAGAGCCCATCATTATGAAACAGCCAAAGGAAGAGTCCACCATAACAGACTTTTAGATTTTAATTTTGCCGAAGCACTCGCTGGGCTTAAAGACCACAAGATTCCCCTGAGGTTTTCCTTTGAGGTTGAAGCGATTAATCATCAAATTGTCAAACTCTCGCAAATAATACCTCCTCGTCTGAAAACTTCTGGACCATGCTGCTGGTTCTACTTTTGAAACTGTTGTTGTCTGTTCACTATCCTCAGTCTGACCCAATGTCAGACACATACACTACCATTCAAAAGTTTGGACAATTTCATGTCTTCCATGAAAACTCACACTTTTATTCATGTACTAACATAACTGCACAAGGGTTTTCTAATCATGAATTAGCCTTTCAACACCATTAGTTAACAGAATGTAGCATTAGAACACAGGAGTGATGGTTGCTGGAAATGTTCCTCTGTACCCCTATGGAGATATTCTATTAAAAATTAGCTGTTTCCAGATAGAATAGTCATTTACCACATTAACAATGTCTAGACTGGCTTTCTGATTCATTTAATGTTATCTTCATTGAAAAAATAATAATTTCCTTTCAAAAATAAGGACCTTTCTATGTGACCCAAGATTTTTTGAATGGTAGTGTATTTAGAATGTCTGCACACAGATGAAGAAAGAATTTGACTTTGGGAGGAGGAATTCATAAATTAAAGTCATATTTTCTGTGTAATTTTATTACTGTACACCACAGTGATGTTAAAGCAACCTGACTACCTGACTACATCAAGCAGCTTGTTGTGTAAATACTGAACTATGTCTTGGCTTAGTTAAACATTGGACAGCAGTCAAATCTACTCTGTAAAAGCGGATGATGGTTGGTGTCACATGTATGGGTGACCATTGACTAAGAGTTCATTCCAACACTTCTTTTAAATGATACATATAGTATGTCAAATTAACAGAACATTGATGTCCAAACACTTCATTTCATGGAAAACGTCAAGAGAAACTTGGTCACTATCTATAGCTGGAACTACTGGCCGCTGATGTAGGTCAGGTCCAAGTGCTGACATGAGCCCTCCGACATAGGTGCTACAAGACAGCATGGCAGCTTGCTACAGGATAACTTGGTGACCAGAACTTACTTGTAGTGGATTAAATCTTAGACTTGAGGCAATTTATTTCCTTCTCGTATCTCAGAAAATCTAGCACAAGTCTCACCGAGTACATCAAGTTCAGCATGACTAAGTTGCATGGCAGAGCTGCACTAAGAGCCAGGTCGGGTATAATTCTCTCTAAAAGCAAGTTGCAGCAATGTAGTGAAATGCAAATGTATCTCTCATCAACCCAAAAAGCTGCTGGCAGAAGCTGCATAGCATCAGTAACAAAAGCACCTTTACTGAAAAGGCCACTGACACGTATACAACCTGAACATCTTCTACGCTTCTCATTTTTCTCAAAGCAGCACAGACTGAGGCTTCTTGATCATTCTCTTGTTCTTCTGTTTAGGAGAAGTTAGCATTTGTCCCTAGAGTTTGAGTCAGAAAATAATGTGCTGACTGTGATCATGGCCTTATGTAGCACGCTGATTCAGGTAACAGACTTCCTACTCCAGTTGGCAGTGAACTGTAATGATGCACCATTTTCCTTGCCCATTTGTTCAAGAAAAAACAGTATTTTGCAACATTACAAAGTCAGACTTTACAGCATCTGTGGCTTACAGTCAATTTAAGCTGCTGAATACTGCCAAAGATTTCTGGCAAAGCATTAAGGTACTAATCACAATACATATGTATATGAATGAGTTTCTCTGTGATGATGTGAACCCAGAGGAAAAAGGTTTAGCAAAAATGTTCCTGGGTCACGTTTAATTATCCAAAAGTATCAGAAACCAAAAAATCCCAATAAACACTGTTTATATCTCATTGTTCTAACCATTTCTATCAATATTTAGTGCAATGATGTCCTTTACCTCTCACAAATCATGGTTCAATGAGGATAATTCACTCATTTTTCATTTTGCATGTTAAAACTTCTTTAAATGTGCATTGGAAAGCTCCACATATAAAATGCAATGGTTCTACATGACACTGATGTCCATCCATCCATTCTCTATACACCACTTTATCCTCACTAGGGTCACAGGGGATGCTGGAGCCTATCTCAGCTGACTTGGGGGAAGGCAGGGGACACCCTGGACAGGTCACCAGTCTGTTGCAGGGCTACATATACAGACAAACAATCACACTCACATTCACACCTACGGACAATTTAGAGTTATCAATTCACCTCGGCATATTTTTGGACTGTGGGAGGAAGCCGGAGTACCCTGAGAAAACCCACACAGGCACAGGGAGAACATGCAAACTCCATGCAGAAAGATCCCAGGCCCAGGCCAGGATCTTCTTGCTGCAAGGCGAAAGTGCTAACCACTATTCCACTGTGCAGCCCATGACATTGATGTTTTTCTTTTAATTTTATTTTACATTTTGAATTGTTTTACTTCAATGGAATTGATAAATTAACACAAAAAAACCTGTTCTGATCATTGTGGGTTTGCAAATATGTAAATTCAAAATTTTGGAGTCACTTGGAAATGTCCTTATTTGTGAAAGAAACACATTTTTTTCAATGAAGATAACATTAAGTTAATCAGAAATCCAGTCTAAACATTGTTAATGTGGTAAATAACTGGAAACAGCTGATTTTTAATGGAATATCTCCATAGGGGTACAGAGGAACATTTCCAGCAACCATCACTCCTGTGTTCTAATGCTACATTGTGTTAGCTAATGGTGTGGAAAGGCTAATTGATGATTAGAAAACTCTTGTTCATTTATGTTAGCTCATGAATAAAAGTGTGAGTTTTCATGGAAAACATGAAATTGTCTGGGTGACCCCAAACTTTTGAAAGGTAGTGTAAAATGAACCATTTTCATGTTATATGTTGATTACACTTATTAAGCTGTGCAAAAGAAGTTTCATTCATTTAAAAGCTTTTTTTTTTTTTTTACTTTAAAGTGGGTCAATTTGACCTGCAACATAACAGGAGGGTTAACACTGATGAGCCCAAGTGCTTTGTGAACATGTTAAGCACACAGTTTGGACCTGAGTATTGATCTCTACTAACCTGATTAGAATCTCTATCTTCACAGTCTCACCAACTGGTTACTGGGCATAGCTGCAGTCATTGCTAGCATTCATCACTTTCATGAAAATCTGGCCTCGCACAGCTTTAAATCTGGATATGGATAGCCAGCTAGGAAGCAGACACAGCAGGAATACGAACACCCAGTGGCAGATCTACCGTTAAGCAGCGGCTCTATCTTTTTGCTGTACCTGCTGAAGCAGCGAGAGCTTTGCTTTTCAAAGCAGCAGGTAAATTTCACCGTCCTACCTTTCTGTCTGCTGCTTGACAACATGTTTAGTGTGATGATAAGCATAATCAGTTTTGACTTGGGTCACTTGTTTCCTCTTATACCAAGGTTTGACTTTGGAAGCCATGACTGGAACACTTCAAGGAGACCTGGCTGAGAGCACCAGGGGGAGGAGGAGACCAAGCATGATTTAGTCATGTTAGAAAAGTCAATACAAGTCCTTAATTTACCAACACCACTGCTGCAGTCATTACAAAGTCTATGTGATCAGATGTGCACACTTTAGATTAACTATACAGGGTTAACACACACTGGAAGCATCAACAGTGATTTTTCATTGGAATCGTAGCTGAGTATAATCTCTAGAGCTGTTCTGAAAAATGATTTCTTTGCCAATATTCATGTTATACAGTACACAATCAGTGTTACAAAAGCACTCATCTTCAATGAACATGTAATTATCAGATGTTTTTCTCACAAGTAGACACGTTAAAACTCCAGTTCCAACATATTGCTAGAGCTCAGCACTTCAGATGTTTCCTCTTACAACCTCCTACAGCTCAGCTATGAATAGCTTGCAGCAGTCTGCCTGGTCCATGATTAGAGAAATGAAGAAAATAGAGTCATTACCAGCAGTCAACACGCTATTTAATTAAACCAATCATGCAGGAAATCCGGGTGATCAAACTCTTTCAGACTGAACAAGACTAACATCTAAACCAGGTGTTATACAGACACCCTGCCTCGAGCTAATTATGTTTAAATTCTGTATAAATAATTAAAACAGTAACAGTTTTGCCTGTGTCTATTTGACAATTTGGGAAAATAAGGTCAGCAACCTCTTAATACCCCAGTATGTAAGGAAGTAGTGCTCAGGGAGATTACAGATTGCTGCTTAGCTTTCCCACATCAGAGACAGATTATCTAAAGCCATTTCTTTTAGCAGCACATGTCACCTGTTCCAGGCTTGACAGCAGATAACTGCCCTACCAATTATGAACCCCCATTTTCAAAAGTTATTTCTACAACAAAATGAGCCAACTAGCCTGAGAATATTAACAAAAGTAACTTACCCCAAGAGATTAAAACAGCGCAAAGCGGTGGCAGACCAGCCTGATGCCACTTGGGAAGCACTTGCTGATGGTAACAAAAATATTACCCTCTCACTGGAGGAATGCTGTTCCCCTTCCACCCCATGTATGGATGCACTTAAGACTATATATAGCATTTACCCACAAATTTCATTCTCATTCTGCACCTTGGAGATGAAGAGTGTGCATCAGTGTGTGCAAATTTATTGAATTATTTGAAGGTATGTTTTATCTATTGATTTTATTATTTTTTTAAGATTATTTTTAGACGTCAGAGAAAGGTGACAGTAAAACACAGCAAAAGTGTAATGGTGACAAGGTTTCTAAGATAAAATGTTTCTCCACATAGAAATATTTCAAAATTTGCTTTTATAAAAAAAAAATATTGCCAGACATCCCATTATTGACAGTAATGTTTCTTTTTTAAATGAAAAAGATCCATAAAAGACATCTCACCTGTAGATATCAGAAATGTTATTCTTTGTGGCAGCCGGAAACAGAGATTTGAGATAATATTCTGGCAGATCCCAATACTCAAAGCCTTATGAGACCTTTTTAGGTTCCTCGAGACAGCCTGTCCTCCTTGGCTCAACACTTGCAGGCAGCAGTCAGGTTATTTTTAACAGCAAGTCCTCCATTACAGTGATACCCCCACTTCTTACTGTACAAGAGCCACTGTGGCTATTTTTATTCACACAAGCCAATTTAAAAAATGACTGAAGAGACACTACCGTTCCAAAGTTTGAGGTCGCCCAGACAATTCTATGTCTTCCATGAAAAGTCACATTTTAATTCATGTACCAACATAACTGCACAAGGGTTTTCTAATCATCAATTAGCCTTTCAGCACCATTAGCTAACACAATGTAGCATTAGAACACAGGAGTGATGGTTGCTGGAAATGTTCCTCTGTACCCCTATGGAGATATTCCATTAAAAATCAGCCGCTAGAATAGTCATTTACCACATTAACTGTTATGGTTATGGTCCTGCTCCTGCCCTTTTTCCTTTTCTTCCCCATTATTGTCCTTTGTGTGTGTTTTTGGGCTTGTGTGTCTCTGTCTCCCTCCGTCTGTTGTCTTCCCCTTCTGTATCTCTCTCCCGGTCACTCGCCCTCTAGCTCAGCCTGCTGATTGCCCTCAATTGGCATCAGCTGCAGTAATTAGTCAATTCCTCTCACCTGTTCCCTCAGCAATATAAACCCTCTGCTTCCTTCAGTCATAGCTGGCTCATTGTGTTGGACACTCATGCTGTTTCAGATGCCACTTCCCCGTGTCCCCTTTTCTGGATTACATCAGTTTTGGACTTCTTCACTTTTCACCCTTTCTTTGGATTACCCTTTTGGACTCCGTTGTGTGTTTGGACCAGGGCCGGCCGCTGGCATAAACACTCTATGCTGTTGTTTATAGCCACATCCACTAGAGGGGGCCACACCACAATAAGTGTGTGATTTGCATTTTGTCCATTCCTAGATACATTTTTAAAAAAATAAATATTTGCTGTTAAGCATGTGCATGTGTCTTTTAACCCAATTACAAGCTGTGCACGTGATTTGGTAGTTGCCCTGTGCATGTTTTGGGGCCACAAAAAAAATCTTGCTTAGGGCCACCAAAGTCCTAGGGCCGGCCCTGGTTTGGACTTTAGTTTGCTTTTGTCTTCAGTTATTTGTTCCCTCGTATGTAAGTACCTTTTGTAGCCTTGTCGTTTGCCTCAGTTTAGTTTAGTTTTTTGCCATTTCAGTCCCGTCTTCAGTTTGTTACAGTTTTTAGTAAATCAGTTTTTTATTTATTATCATGCCCGGCTGCCTGTCTACTATGTCTGCACCTGGGTTCACCACACACCCACGTCGTAACATTAACAATGTCTAGACTGTATTTCTGATTCATTTAATGTTATCCTCATTGAAAAAAATGCTGTTCTTTTAAAAATAAAGACATTTCTAAGTGGCCTGTGCATGGAAAAATGCAGCAGAGTCAATGACAGGAAGCATCACACTGAAATTAAAAGAGGTAGCAGACCTTGAGTTTATTGCCCAGATGACCAGCAGTGGTAACCATAGTTACATCAGAATCTTCCACTTTTCTGTTCAGAGGACACTGGCCTGAAACTTTGGTCACATTTACAGTACAGTGTATACTTCTGTAAAACACATGAACTCGTTATTCACTTCAAATAGGTAGTGAATGTCCTTCTTAAAGTGTATGGGTTTTAAACCAAAAAGTGTGAATTTGGCAGCTCAGAGTGGTAGCACCAACAAAAAACACTTAAGTCTCCACCCCACTGCTCCAATGCTCTCACTGGTCTGACATGTGAAGACTGATTATTTTACCAGAGAAAGAGATGAAAAATGAAAAAACAAAGCAAATATTAAAGCTGCGAGCAGCACTGGTCGGGTCCTCGCACCCTTGCTGGTCAGTGAATCCAAGCATGTCCACCAAGTGAAGCTGGGACTGAGAGCGTATTTTGGACTATGGCCTTTTAATTGCAACCTATCAAAGCTGTCCACCGGGTGGCGCTGTCACTATGACTGTATTTTGGTCTATAGAATTCATCAGGGCCAGACTGTGATCACACATGTAAAGTCTGAGTCAGACTGGAGCATGTACAGGCCAGTTACACAGCATTTCCTGTGTCATGGCGAATTGTCGAAATTCCACTGGCTGTCATTCCCATGGCGTCAGACTTTTGTGGAGTATTTTGACAGTTTTTAATCATCCATGCTTGGTGTACATCCTGGCAAGTTTGGGCTCTGTTGGGGCTACCCTGGTTGAGTTTATGGCTTTTGAAAATGTGCAAAAATTGGTCCAAATCATCCAAAATACGTCACATAAATGGCTAACTTCCTGTTGCGTTTTAGTTACGGTTGTCAGTTACATTTTTATACATCATGACGAGTTACTTCTGCCAACCAAGTTTACCTTTGGTGCTCAGACCCTTATAAGGATGACTTACCTGAGCTAGGTCTGTCAAATTGCAGGTGTCTTAAAGTTCTGACTTCAGAAGATCACTCGCCTCCCACTTTAAAACAAAAGGCCTCCTCCTACAAAGACAAACCACAGTTTAAGATCATTCATCTACACATACAACATAAAACAAATGCTGTGTTATAAATTCTTCTTGTATTTAACCTGAAAAAATGTGCCACTTGAGCCACTTTATTTAGAACACCTAGGCCTACTCTAATTGCATTAGACTGTATGTTTAGGACTCAAGTCATAGTTAGTGACGGTGCTGGTCATTTTTTATATTTTTACTAATGATCGCAGCAGTAAACATGTCATTCTACATTTACATTCATTACAGTAGTACAATCGACTTTATACGTTTAGAAAAATGTCAAACAAAAACTGAACATTGTAAACCAACACGGTCTCACGGGGATTCGTGAAACTGTTACGTAAATTTTTTGTTTCTTTTTCGTGCGCACCAACACGATTTCGTCATGTTTTTCGTGCCGCTCACCACGAAATGTTTTTCGTGTTGCTCACAACGAAACCCGCTGTGGTAATCACAGCTGAAAGTGGTTTATACCAGCGGATTCATGACGATCTAAGCTGTCCATCGGCGTATACTGCTTGTGTGATCGCGTTTGCGGCCGCCGGCCGCCGGACATTCTTGAAATTCCTATGCAAATTGGAAAAAAAAAAAAAAAAAAAAGGTAAGTGTACCACCGGGTTATGGTTATGGTTAGGGTTATGGTTAGGGACGATGTCATGCAAAATATAGCGTTGGATTCGCCATGGTTTTACATTAAAAATATAATACACACATTCGTTTGAAATACGTTCTGGGTGGCACGAAAAGTCCGCCGTTTAAAATACATTGGTGCGCATTTCGTGGTGAGCGGCACGAAAAACATGACGAAATCGTGTTGGTGCGCACGAAACCGAAACTAAAACTTACGTGACAGTTTCACGAATCCTCGTGAGATCGGGCTGTGTAAACACATGAAGTGAGTGCATGTGGTGCAGTGCTCTCAAAAACAAACACTTCAAAACCTCTACTTTTCCACATGGCTCCTCAATTGAAATCAACGGACCTTCCAAAAAAAGAATAAATAGATTATATAAGATAATTTATGTACTGTCACTTAATGTAACAGAAATGAATAACTTCAGCGTTTCCTCTGTGAAACCATTACAAACTGTGTTGAACAATGTCTTAGAGAGTATTGCAGCAGTTCAGGCTTGTTGCTGTACAAATTTGATGGGACTTGCAAGACAGAAATAAAAATAAACGATAAAATGTGACGTGGTATCACCTGAAATATGCTTTTATTTGTGTAGGTCAAGATCCAAAAACCACCAGCATCATTCATGAGACCTTTTTTTAATAGGAAATACCCACATATTTCAAACTTAATATCCCCAGCCTGTGATGAAGTGTTTTTGTTATAAATGTGCTTTTTGTTTCTCAGATAAAAGCTGACAGGACTCAGGCAGCAGCACATGAGCATTTGAGGCACAGAAAACAAAAATAAAAGTGTTTTCATGATGTGAAATCCACACTAATCTACATGTGTAACACTGGCGCAGCGCCCTCATGTGTCTAAATTCTATATCCTCAGTTTGGTGTAATTTGCTGGTAAATGCTGCCATCTGGTGTTTATCACTGCAGTGACGTTTGCCACTGCTAATGCTAATATCCATCCATCCATTATCTACACACAGCTTAATCCTCATTAGGGTCACAGGGGGCTGGAGTCTATCCCAGCTGACTTAAGGTGAAGGGAGAAGACAACTGGACAGGTATGTTGGACAACAAAACATTACAGATGTTATATAATTCTCTGATTGTTCCGTATCTGACCTACTGTGTTGAAGTTTGGGGAAATGCCTGTAAGACAAACATCCGGTCAATTTTCATTTGGCAGATCAGAGCCATCAGAATAATCAGTCGAAGCAAAATAAAACCCATTATTTCTTTGGTGAAAATTTTAAAAACTTCACCACATAGTAGATTATAGTGTTCTGCAAATTATGTATAAAGCTCAAAAAGAAACTTTACCAGTTAAAGTCCAGAACAGTTATGCAAAAAGAGAAAGTAAGTAAAAGGAACAGAGATCTTCACAAAACAAAGATTTAGGACTAAATTAGTGGAATATTCTATTTCTGTAAAAGGGGTCAATTTATGGAACAATCCAGACGAGGAATCAAAAGTATTTAAATCACAAGAAGGTTTAAAAATGTAATTAAAACCAGCATATTATTAAAAAACAAAGAAATGAGTTAAGAGTAGCATAGTATTTGTTAGGGCTGCACAGTGTCGTAGTGGTTAGCACTTTCGCCTTGCAGCAAGAAGATTCTGGTTCGAATCCCGGGGTGGGCCTGGGATCTTTCTGCATGGAGTTTGCATGTTCTCCCTGTGCATGCGTGGGTTTTCTCCGGGTACTCCGGCTTCCTCCCACAGTCCAAAAATATGCTGAGGTTAACTGACTATTCTAAATTGCCTGTAGGTATGAATGTGAGTGTGATTGTTTGTCTGTGTATGTAGCCCTGTGACAGACTGGTGACCTGTCCAGGGTGTCCCCTGCCTTCACCCAAGTCAGCTGGGATAGGCTCCAGCACCCCCCGCGACCCTCGTGAGGATAAAGCGGTGTATAGTGGATGAATGGATGGATAGCATTTGTTAGGAGAGAAAATTCTATTACAGGGCTACATATAGAGATAAACAATCACACTCACATTCACACCTACAGACAATTTAGAGTCACCAATTAACCTCAGCATATTTTTGGACTGTGGGAGGAAGCCAGAGAACCTGGAGAAAACCCACATATGCACAGGCAGAACATGCAAAATCCAGGCAGAAAGATCCTAGTAAGGTCAGGACACAAACCAGGGATCTTCTAGCTTCTAGCAGTAATACTAATATTACTTATAATAATAATTACAGTGATAAAAATAGATCATACACTATCATTCAAAAGTTTGGGGTCACCCAGACAATTCCATGTCTTCCATGAAAACTCACACTTTTATTCATGTGCTAGCACAACTGCACAAGGGTTTTCTAATCATCAATTAGCCTTTCAACACCATTAGCTAACACAATGTAGCATTAGAGCACAGGAGTGATGGTTGCTGGAAATGTTCCTCTGTACCCCATGGAGATATTCCATTAGAAATCAGTCGTTTCCAGCTAGAATAGTCATTTATCACATTAAAAATGTCTAGACTGGATTTCTGATTCATTTAATGTTATCTTCATCGAAAAAAAAGTTTTTCTTTCAATAATAGGAACATTTGTAAGTGGCCCCAAACTTTTGACCGGTAGTGTATAATCAGACTACTGCTTTCAAAGCCAAAGTGTGTTGGAGCAAAACACCAGAATTAAAACATCAAAGTCAAGGCAAGAAATCAACTGTGACATGGGGATAGAAGACAGAGGTTTCTTTAACCCTCTATTACTGCAGGCTAAACTTACAGAAAATGTCACAAACACTGACTGAAACACACTAAATGGGGCGGCTGCTTCACATGATGGCCGTGCGTTCTAAAACAGGAAGCAAGTTAAATGAATACTTCTTATTCCTTGAACATTTAGAGTTTTGTACAACTCCTAATTTTGTGCAGGGCTGCTGTGTTATACTTCTGTGTATTCATGCCGGTAGTAGGAGTGTCTGTGTGTGACTGACTGTGATTCTCCTGCTGGATTCCAGTCTCCGTCCTCTCTCTGGCCCCAGCATGTTTTGAGTAGAAATAAAAGAGATTATTGGAGCGTGATAATATGATGGGCAGGAAGTTCGCAAGCATGAGGTGCCTCATTCCTGCAAAATTCTGTCTGAGCCTAATAGTAAAGTGATGCAGAAGTGCATTAAAGTTTCTTGTTTTACTATGGCAATTGCCCTTTTCTGTGCAAACTTTGGATTAAAAAAGAAACTTAGGTAACATCAGTGTAATAAAGAATAAGTCTGTAGATTGTTTTTGGTTGAGATAGTCTGCTCGTCAGTCCTTTATTTTGGTCCAAAGCCAAATATTTTAACATCTACAGGGTGGTTTTAATGGTATTTGGTTAATAGTTCGTGACACAGTCATGTCAAAAACCAAAACTTCACTTGTTTGTCATGAAATTTGCTCTAAATACTCATGGATGAATGGTTCAATACTTTGATTATCTTTCCCATAACATCAGGTCAAACTTTCCCTTAGTCCATGGGAAAGTCTAAAATCCTATGGGCTATAGGACAGAGGACATTTGTTCTCTTTACATAATGGTCTGAAAAATGTAAAATGTGCACACATAATCAAGAGCACAATGTGCTGCATTCATTTTCAAGAATAAACTTGGCTGACCTCAATTACTCAATGCAAACGTTCTGCCTAATAAGAAAAGATAAGATAAACTAATCTTTAATTTCTCCCCACACCAGGTAAAATTCATATCGTCACAGCAGCTTATGTAGCAATAAACATAGTAGTAGTAATAAAATAATAATAAGAAAATGGTAGTGATAATATTTATATGTACAGGGATGATAAATGAGAATGAAATAGTATTGTATTGACACACTGTAAACAATACAATATAAAGTGTCTTGAAAAAATAAGTTTAAAAAGTGCAAAGATGCACCAGTGCAAGAACTGCTGTGTAAATTTTAATGGTTTGGGATTATATGATATGAGTACAATTTATGTTAACATAAGTCAGTGATGCTGATGTTATAAAGTCTTACAGCCGATGAGATGAAGGACCTGCAATAGCGCTCCTTCTTGAAGGGTGGATGTCTAAGTCATCAATATTAGGTAATAAACTATCAAAGGCTTGATTATTGGCTCAGCTTACACATCAATGGTACCATTTTTATTCCATGTTTTATTTGTTGTTTGCTAACTCTACTCTAATCACAGTAGCAGGGTTGTTAATCCATGCTAATGTTAGCTTTTTCTCAGCAGTAGAAGCTAGATGTTTAGCTAGCTGTTACTTTAGATTTGGTCTCAGGACAAGAAAATTTACACAACAGCTACATGTTTTAGTATTTTGTACATGGATTATTTGAAATTTGATGGATGGGATGCAAATTGTCCTCCACTTCTGGAATGATCCTTAACAACTTGCTGGTTGTGAAAATAATATTGTTTTTTAAACTGATAATTGCTGAAAATTTTCTTAGTTCTGGTAAATAATTTCTCACATGAGCACACAAAGTGAATAAAAGTCTGTGAAATTCTACTTTTACTCGGACCCCTGACTAAGCATCTGTTATTTGATTATATTCAAAATGATTGTGACTTAGGCAGTGCTTTGTGTTGGTAATCTGAAGTCTCTGTCACCGGGGCACGACAACACAAATAAAGGTCACCAGAGAAGGTCACCCTGAAGCAGCATTCACACCAGGAAGGATATTCTGAGGGGAGTGAATGAATGCTAGACCCTCCCTCTCTTCTTTCCAAGCTGCTCTCCTGGGGCACGCGGCGGGGAAAAGACGGTAAAGGGAAGCCATTATTTTCATTCGTGCACTCGCTGACTCGTGGTAGCCAGCTGGAGGTGGACACAAGAGGAGGGGGACTGTTCACGGGGGGAGGAACACCAGAAGCATTGCGCGTCATTGCGTCAGCAGACGTGGTTGGTTTTACGCAGAGCGAGATGACGTAGCAGAGCCGGAGAGGGCAGAGTGGAGGGCTTCTCTCTGACTATGTATAGCAATGCTGTGATTTGTTGCGTCAGGCCTGATCCGCAACTCACAGAGGGGCTTCAAAGCATGCTGTTGTCTATAATGGAAAAGGGATCTTGTCTAAATGCGCCAGAAAGTAGAAAACAAATACCATTACTGCTTACAAAACACATACCATTTGAGAAAACAGAGGGACACTCAGTTAGTGTTAGCTGCTCTCTCACACAATTTTAACAGCCCAGAAAAGTGAACTGCATTTGAACTAGAGCTTCACTTTCTGCTTAACCCATTAAGCCCTACCATTTGCAAGTCTACTGGGACATATTCTTACATTTTTACATACTGGAGTGCAATTTTTTTTGGAGTATTTCTATTTGCTTTATATCAATACAACCTCTATTTCCCAAGTTTTAGCAATATGTAATGATTTATGACTTAACTATTACAATAAATTGCTTAAAAATGCAATAAAACTTTTTTTAAAATTAAAAGCATTTTTGTTTTTTTCCACATATATTTCAAAATACACAAACTGCATACATGTATATCCCCAAATTTGTAAAATAAATAAAAAGTTGCCCAATACCCTGTGGTCTCGCTTGTAAAGATTTGTATTATCTGCACTTTATTGTGTATCTTTACAAACCCATCACTGCAACAAAAAAGCACTCTGAGACCTGGTGAGTGTGTGAAATGTCAGTCTAACTCCCCAGATTTCTATGCAAAAAAGATGATCAATTTATCTCATCTGGTTTGAAATCTACCGTCAATCAAAAAATAATATGCAATCGTAGCGCACGCTACGCTGTGAACCGATGGGGTTAATAAAGTTTACACGATCAGCTATTCTTTTGTTACTGTTATGTCCAAAGAGCAAATAATTTCATTTTTATTATTTTTTGAGCATGACATTCTATACAAGGGTATAGAACTTCAGATATTTTAAATGAGAATGCTACTGAGTGAGCTACCTACAGATTTGATAGAGACAATGATAGTCATTTACCACATTAACGATGTCTAGACTGGATTTCTGCTTCATTTAATGTTATCTTCATTGAAAAAAATGCTTTTCTTTCAAAAATAAGGACATTTCTAGGTGACCCTTAAACTTTTGAACGGTAGTGTACATATGCAACATGTTAAAATTAGATTGTCGGAGAAGGCAATCATTATGAAGAATTGATTTAAGAGATTCTTTCTGGAACTTGAACAGGAAACACATAGACAAGAATCCCAGCCTTCTTTTTTTCTTACATGTGCTATTCTTCATATATCATTCATGCAAATGTCGAACTGACCCATTTTTGGCAAAAGTTTTTTTTCAGTATAAAACTTCTTCTGCTCGGCTTAATAAGTGTAATAAACATATAAATCAAAAATGGTTAATTTCACATATTTGCATATTTAGTTTATTAACATCAATGGTAAATAATGGAGTAAACCATGAGATAAACAATGTTTTCTTGGATGTTTAGGTTTCTGGATAATTAAACATGACTCAGGAACATCATTGCTGTTCCTTAGAAACAAACACAACAGGAGGGTTGCAGAACTCAGACGAGCGGGTTGATGATTACACGCTCTGCATAGTTTACCATCATGTATGGTTGAAAGCTCCAGAGAAAAGCATTGAGAGGTGTCTTATGAAGGTCAGAAATGGAGCTGAGCTTTCAAGCAGATTTTCCAGTAATGTTTTTGGATGGTTGGTGTTGTGGGTGTGGCGTGTGTTGCAGGAGATAACAAACCGTCAGTCACATGCCTGTTTCTCTTAGACAGAAGTCTCAAACGTGGCCTGTGTGTCAAAACCAGCCACCAGAGGATCCAACCTGACCTGTGGGACGACTTTGGAAAGCTTAAAAATTACAGAGAAGACATTAACTGCAATTTTTCAATGAATATAACTTATATTTGTCCTGTGCCTTTGTAGACACTTTGTGATCTGTAAGTTGTAAAGTGTAAATTATAAACTGAGGCATAATATGCTGAAATTGCACCTTATTTTCTTTATACATTTCAGGTTTTTCATTAATGTCTTGTGAAAAGATATGTGAACATTTTCAGACTGCACTAAAACAAAAGGAAAAATTTGGAGTTGTCGTTCATAAGATGAGGTGAGATGATTCTCTATTGCTCCCACACAAGGGAAATTTACATTGTTACAGCAGCAATAAACATATGTATAATAATAATAATACTAATATGTACAATATGTACTAGGATGAAAAAGAAAATGAAGAATATAGTATTAATACAAAGTGCAAGATGCAGGAGTGCAAAAATTGCTGTGAAAATTTTATTACTCCAGTAAGGAAAACTGCAGAGTTATCTGACAATTGCTGTTGGTCTGCCTGTCTGTCTGTCTGTCTGTCTGTCTGTCTGTCTGTCTGTCTGTCTGTCTGTCTGTCTGTCTGTCTGTCTGTCTGTCTGTCTGTCTGTCTGTTAGCAACATTACTCAAAAATGGACCAACAGATTTGGATGAAATTTTCAGGGAAGGTCAGAAATGACACAAGGACCAAGTGATTAGATTTTGGCAGTGATGCAGCTTTTAGTCTGGATCCATGGATTTCTGAAAGATTTCTGCATCATTGTGAGATAGCAGCACGGAGTCACTGTAACTATGACAACAAGTGAACACTACCTCACCTGCCTGCTGACGATCACATGATTGCGATCCTTCTACAAATGCAATGCTGCAGACCATGAATTTATAGATTTAATCCACTGGAAATCATACAACAACTGAGCAACCTAGTGGGAGTACTGCGCTCTCCAAGTGCTTTTCTTGTTATGGTCTGAGATGATGCTGATGATATAAGTCCGGTTATGTTAACATCAGCCAATGATGCTGATGTTGTACAGTCGTACAGCCGATGGTATGAATGACTTGCGATAGTGCTCCCTCTTGCAGGGTGGATATCTCACTCTGAGCAGAATGAGGTAGGTTACTATGCTGTGATTTCACTGGTCCGGCCCACTTGAGATCAATTTGGGCTGAATGTGGCCTCAGAACTACGATGAGTTTGACACCCTCGTGTGTAGAGGGGTCATTTCAGAACTGGAGGACATTTTACATCCAACCCAAATTTCAAATAATCCATGTACAAAATACTAAAACATGCAGTTGGTGTGTAAATGTACTTGTCCTGAGACCAAATCTAAAAAAAGACTAGGAGAAAAGAATGTTTGAAAATATTTTTTAAAAATACCAAATAAGTCTGGAGTTCCCCCTAAAATGTCATTTTTCTCTTGTCCCACCCCTCTGATGACCAAATTGAATCTCAAATAAAACAATTAAAATAACATTTAAATCTCCATTTTTTGGTATCTATTTTTTCATTGATGTCTCTTGTAATGGTATGAACATATTTTTACTCAACATAATATTTTAAATAAAAATTATTATGCATGGAATGTGTGTCCCACAACAACCCTGTTAGCATAACCTTTCTAGCAGGTAGAAGAAGAAAAAAAAACAATGAATTGCATGAGACACTGGAATTAACATCATCGTCAGTTTTCCAAAAGAATGTGTAGAGTAAAGCTATGTCCTCTCTTCTATTTGTCACATTTTCATAGCATTGTCAGCCTTGATTGAATGTCTCACTCTACCTCATATTATCAGGATCAGACTCATTCTTTCTACTTTTTTTTTTCCATCAGTCAGTTTGTCCTCTTGGTCAGCAGTAACAGCTAGCTAAATATCTAGCTTCTACTGCTGAGAAAAAGCTAACATTAGCATGGATTAGCAACCCTGTTACTGTGATTGGAGTAGAGTTAGCAAAAAACAACAAATAAAACATGAAATAAAAATGGTGCCATTGATGTGTAAACTGAGCCAATCAAGCCTTTGATAGTTTATTACCTACTACTGATGAATATGGAGCAGAAAACTGTAAAAGAGAAGGTTTATTTTTCAAAAAGTTTGAAGCCCGAATGCCCTCCAGTCCTGGACTGACCCAGAGCTATGAGGAGATGGATGGATGGTTGATACCTTTAAGCCCTGCAGGTGATGCTGAGACATAATGACGTCACTGGGTGGCAGCCCTGCCTCTCCGCACGTCCACCTCTGGGTACCTTGGCAACGCGCGAGACGTGCCGGCTGGAGGGGGAGGCAGGTTTATCACGCAGCTTCCTCTTCCTCACTCTTCCGCCCCCCTACTCTGCCGCCCACCCCTCTCTCCGCTCCTCCCTCTCCGTCGCATCCCCTGCTCAGCCAATCAGAGGGCTCGTTGGGGGCAGGGCGTAGCAGAAGCCACCATTCCTGCGCGGAGCTGCTCCATCTCCAGAGCTAACGTGAGGCTAGCGGCAGCTCTGAGGGAGGAGGCACGGTTCGGCCCAGCCAGTGTGTGCGTGTGTGTCCGTCCGTGTGTTGCGTGTTTATACGTGTGTGTGTGTGCGAGGCCAGGACTGCAGACTAGCAGGCACCTCCGCTGCCGCACTCTTCTTCTTCCACCAGACTTTTTCTTTCCTTTCTGACTTCGCCTCGTCACGGTGCTCAGCTTTCGGGTCCGCTTCTTCTCCCACTCCAGGGTAAAGAGGGATCAGCGTGGGGGGACAGGAGAGAAGGACGGACGTCGGTGTTGCTTTTCCCCTCCTTCTTCACTCTTTCGTAGTAGCTGACAGCTCCCGGCAGGCAGGATGATAGCGGCTCAGCTTCTGGCCTACTACTTCACCGAGTTGAAGGATGACCAACTCAAAAAGGTGAGCGACAGCAGCCGTGTCCTTTTGGAGACTTTTTGCGTAGAAGTCCAGCTGCATGTTGCAATCGAGCCCGTGTGGCGAATCGGTCGGGGACGGGAGAGGACGCAGCATTTGGGGAGTTGCAGGAGGAGGGAGTAGGCCGTGATGTATTCATTTTGAGTTTATTCAGTGGTTTGGTGCTGCGGAAGTTCAGCGAGGTCGAGAGGAGATGAAGTGACACCGACAGAGCAGCGCCAGCATCAGTTCTGGGGATTCTCCATGATCTTTAGGTATATATTTGGGAGAAGGTTAAAGACCAGTATGTAGACAGCTGCCTGTCTAAAGGCCTTTATGACCTCAGGAAAGAGTATTTCCTTCACAGTTAGCAGTGCTTGATATGGATGTCCTTGAGAGGGGCTGTGGTCGGTGGTGGTGGGGGTGATGGTGCTGCAGACAGACCCTCATCAAGAGAGAGATTTCAGAGCATTGGTTGCCATGGCGTTGGAAGCAGACAGGTGTCTGTGAGGGCTGTTGGGAAAAGTCATGAGCTCCACCATCTCCTAGTGCTTTTTCTACACACTCGCTCTCTCTTCTCTCCTGTTGATTCAATGTTCTTTTAGTAAGTCTGAAAAAACAAAACCTCATTAGCTGAACATGGCCATCAGTGAAATGTGAGCTTGATTGCAGCCTCTGGCCACCCACAGAAACTGACCTTGGTGCAATTTAGCCACCGGAAGAGATGACAGATCAGCGAGATGTTCCCAGGGGGGGAGTCGATAGCAATGTGGGTGGGATGGAAGAATCGTGATGTCATACGATGATGTCACGGTGCAGCAGATTGCACGTGCCTCTACTGAAGTAGGTTACTGGAACTTATAACAGTGTGTGCCAGGGTAAGAGCACTCAGTGGAAGGATAGAAGTTCTTCATCCATGAAAACCCTGAACAGGACTGGGACAGTGCAACCATATGACGCAGCCGACAAGTCAGCTTGTCATCTACAGAATGATGACTGATGCAAAAAGCTGCTTCCCTGGGTTTGTGTTGTATTTACTGATGATATTATACAGCATTAATTAGATACTGGAACAAACAGGCGCAGAATATAGTGGATGTCAAGCAATACATCTCAGGGAACATATCAAGAAATGTCCTGTAAAGAGGGTTAGAAGGTGAAAATGGTAAGGCCCCTCTTGACATACAGCCTTTAAAGAGCTGATGTTAAAAGACAATAATGAAAGAACAGATTTGCCTATTTTGTTCTATTCAATAAATGACTGTATGAATGTGAACAGTATATTCATGTTTAACTCCAGTGTTACTGGACTGTACTTTATAGGAGGAAGTAGAAGTTTCCTTTACGGAGACAGAACAACCATGGCTTTTTTTTAATTTTTTTTAAATAAACTTAAAACCTACCTTTTTAGTCTGGCTTTTACTTGAATTACCTTTTAGTGTTTTTATTCTTGTTACAACTCCCAATTTATAATTATCACTATTATTATTATTATCTTTATAATTATTTTTATTTTATTTTATCTATCTTTTATTCTGTTTCAGTTTAAATTATTATATGATATATTTAATTGAATTTATTTACTTATTTATTTTACTGATCTACTTATGGATTTATTTTATTTTATTCATTTTTTAAAATTAATTAATTAATTTATTTATTCTTTTATTTATTTTACACTTTAAACTAACCTCCAGTGTTTACCTATTTTAAACTTTTAAGATGGCGTTTCCTCAGTAAGGACTGGGTATAACAATGTCCCTGATTTATTATTGTCTTTTATTTATGTTGCTTTTAACAATACAGTGTATGGATTGCGGGGTGGGTGGATTCGGGGCGGGGTGGGTGGATTCGGGGCTGGGTGGGGTGGATTTGGATCATAATTTCTTTCATGTTATTTTAATTATTTGTCTGTTTGTGAAGCACTTTGTGCTACAACTGCTGTATGAAAAGTACTATATAAATAAAGATTATTATTATATAAGTAGAAAGAACTTATACATGTCTACTCTGTTTTAAGACACAGTTAAAATGTCATAAATCATACAAAATAGAGAAAAAAGTTGATGACTAATTTTGCAAAAAACGAGAAAACTTGGAGTCTGTACGTCACACTTTTCCAAGTAGCCACAAGTTATAACAATACAGGAAAAATGGGGAACTTGCATCTCTACATACTATAGATATTTTTAAAATTTGTTTTCAGATGTTCTCTGTGTAAACACTTCCTGCTGGTCAGCTGAAAATCCCCGATTTTTTGTCTTGTAACTGTTCGTCACCGCTGAGTCGCTCTGCAAAGTTTCCTTGCTGCATTGAGGAGTGCAGAATTTATGATTTTTTTTTTTTTTTTTACAGAATCTGATTGAAGAAAATTGTTTTTTTGGCAGTTTTTAAAGTGAGAAATACAGAATAGACACAAAATTGTAATGGAAATATTGGAATCAATCATGAATTGTAAAAAAAAAAAGTTTAATATCTTTGTTTATTTTACAAAAATAAAAAAAACTGAAATCAACAAGGTCAACTTGAATAAAATTGTGAAAATGTGTTGGTCCTCCGGCTTACTGAGAAACAACTATGTGACAGAATAGATGTCTGGACTGTGACGTGCCCCATGGCATGCACTGTGTGATTATATAATAATAACAAAGAATGTCCTGTGCAAATACCCCTTAACAAGTGTTTCATTAAATAGACAAATAATTCTGATAAAACTAAACAATGTGGTTATTTCTGATAAAATTTGCTTATTAATAGTTGCATTATTTTGTCTAAAATACATGACTGTTAAAAAGTTTGGGATCACTTAGAAATGTCCTTATTTTTGAAAGAAAAGCATTTTTTTAGTGAAGATAACATTGAATGAATCAGAAATACAGTCGAGACATTGTTATTGTGGTAAATGACTATTCTAGCTGGAAACAGCTGATTTTTAATGGAATATCTACATAGGGGTTGTTGGAGCACAATCTCAATCTACCAGGAAAACAGAATGTGTGAGATAGCTCCTGTGCATTCGTTGAATGAAGCGATAGGAGAAGGTATTTAGGCCTCATGAAACATGTTTATTTAACAGTAGATTGAATATAGTATACAGAGCTCTGGGTCCAAACTTCTATCCTTTACAACAACAGGATCCTTGTCAGTTCATGAAGTCTGACTTGCCAGTCTTCCTTTGACCCAGCCTTATATCTAGTTGCACAGGTGCAAAAGCGTTCAGGGTGTGTCTTACCTCTTGGTTGTCTTCTACACATCTGACTCCCTCCCTTGCATATGAGCAGCCATCTTGTTGTCCTGCTCCTGCTCTGGATGCTGTGCTCCGAGTCCCACGGCCGTGAAGATGATTCCTCTCCAGCACAACCTTGAAGCAGAGTCTCCAGCACAACCTTTCACCTAGTACTTTTCCACTCCTGCATACCTCCATCATTCAGTGTTTTCCCAGCATCATAAACAGTGTTTTTCCATCATCGTAAACAGTGTCAAACATTAGAAATATGATTCTATAAAAGCAAGCAATTAGTATAAAAACTACATTCAGAAATATCATGGAAGTCCCACAGGGTACAGAGGAACATTTCCAGCAACCATCACTCCTGTGTTCTAATGCTACATTGTGTTAGCTAATGGTGTTGAAAGGCTGATTGATGATTAGAAAACCCTTGTGCAGTTATGTTAGCACATGAATAAAAGTGAGTTTTTATGGGAGACATGAACTTGTCTGGCTGACCCCAAACTTTTGAACGGTTGTGTATTTCTGACACCCTTTCTTTTGTGTATACCCTTTTTTCAGATTGATAAGTACCTGTACTCCATGCGATTCTCGGATGAGACGCTGAAGGACATAATGAACCGGTTCCGCAGGGAAATGGAGAACGGGCTTGGCAATGACACCAACCCTACCGCCACCGTGAAGATGCTGCCCACCTTCGTAAGGTCCATCCCTGACGGATCAGGTAGGGTGTGAATGCAGGGTTTCAGTAAATAGTTGGACATTTTAAAAGTCTGTATTGGGGCGAACATGATAAATAAGAAGAAAACATTCATAAATGATCCCGTTTACGCATTCAGTGTTGTAGCGTAATAGTTTTAATGCTTAACTAAGAGTGTGCCGTCTTTGTCATGTCATATACATTCTGTCCATACTGTAAGTGTGTTCAAGCACAGCCTGATGCCTCCTGCTCCTATCTGTCCATAAAAAATGTGCTGATGTGTTAAAATGGTCAGGCCTGTTCTGTGACATAGGCCTCTTTGTGTTTGTGCTCTGGATTTGGACTCAGTAGATCACAATTGTTTTAGCCTGGGCCATACAGGTCAAACTGCCTGATCACACACTTCTCAAAAACATACAAACGTTGTCAAAAAAAACCCCCAAAAACTCAAAAGGTCACTTTAATTTGTTAGGACACAACTTAATGACTATATTATAAAATGTTTCTGATAGTAAGCCAGGGGATTGTCCTTTCCAGCTAAGGCTTTTGCCAGACCGTAGTACCACACTAACTGTATCAAAAAGAAGGTTACAGAAATGCAACCAGTTCTGTAGACGATATTCTGATTAAGGCTCAGTATAGTGAAGTTGCAGCGTAATTAAAATTTGTAAAAAGAAGTCGAAGTTGGAATTTAAATATCACAATCTTGTATTTCCACTAATGAGTAATCCATTGCTGTGTGTGTGTGTGTGTGTGTGTGTGTGTGTGTGTGTGTGTGTGTGTGTGTGTGTGTGTGTGTGTGTGTGTGTGTGTGTGTGTGTGTGTGTGTACGTGTACACAGTAGTAAGTATAAATTGAAATTGTAAAGCTATTAAAATAAAATACAATAAAAGGATATTGCATTTACATGAACATTTTTTAATAATGGGGCTACAGTATTTAAGTAACAGGAGGTAATGTGACTATGTTTTACTGTCAAATTACTTCAACATTATTACAGCTTACATTAATAAAATTACAGGGAAAATGTGACATTTACAGCCTAATGAATTCCTTCCCCAGAGTCAAATTCTTTCTTCATCCGTATGCAGACATTCCAAATTTTCATATGGCAAATGTCCTCTGAGAAACCACAACACCTCTTGTTAGTTAGCAGTATCTGTATACCGAAATAACACCAAGCACCTCTCAGCACAGGCTGAGGGCTCAACAACACCAATGCGGTGGGACAGGCCACACTGCCCGACTCCCGCCTTCTCTCACAGTATAAATAGCCTCAGGTTTCGACGGCTACATGAGGTTGGAGAGATCAAGCAAAGGGCAAAGTTGAAGCCGTGGCGGCAGCTAGAACTGATAAACATTTGAAGGCCAGGTCGGCAATGACAAACGCGCTGTGAAGCATGACCTCAGCAACAAGAGTAAAGGTTAGCCTCTCCTCCACTGCAACCTATAGCTTCAGTGAAAGTTAATCTCTTCCCTCAGAGCAGACATCCTATGCCTCGAAGGAAAATGTAAATTAAATCATGGCTAAGCACTAATGATAATAGATTACAGTAATCTTTACTTTGAAATAGGATTAGACTAGTTGTAAAAGCTAATGGATATAAAAATGTAGACAGATCAGCTTATCCTCTAGTTTCCTTTGATAAACCTCAAGAATTTGACTTTGGAGATTTTGAAATCTAACAACAGAGAATTCTTTGAGCAGCAGGATAAAAACTTGTTTCTTCGATTATGTCCACAATTACAATCTTTAGTGAATCCTTTCGAGGTTGGTATTAATTCCTTTTGGGGAAGGTAGACCCTTCTAGTACTAAAAATCTCTGTTTGGCGATTTGAGTAAAGATGCATTAAATAGTTATTGACCTAAAACAAGCAGCAATGTATCGTGTCAAAATTGGGGTTTTGCATAATAACAATTACTTTGAATGAGCCTGAAAAAAAAATCTTATCAAAATGCATCTATTAGCCTTTTACACAGCTTTCAACCACATCTTAAAGCTTTGGTTTTTGCAGAAGAAGTTTGGTAATTTGTCATGAAAGCTTGTCTGTTGCTATGTAATCGTAGCTTTGGTCTGGTGCTAAACTGCTTTTGATTTCTACCCACCGACCAGATATCTTGGCCAAGCAATAGCCCATCGAGCTTCACTCGGCTGTGCAAAGCAACATTCAATGGCTTCGTTTGTTTGATTTCAACATTCAGTGAATACACTTCTGTTCAAAAGTTGGGGTCACTTAGAAATGTCCTTTTTTTGAAAGAAAAGCAGTTTTTCTTAATCAAGATAGCATTTTATTAATTGGGAATACAGTCTAGACATTGTTAATGTGGTAGTAGTCAATACAGCGATCATCTAGACAACTGGAAATAAAGCACACAGTGTCCTGTTGATCTGAAGTTGTTAGTCACTGATTAAGAATGATCCTAGGCAGGTTTGGGCTGTTTAACATGTACTGTACATAGAGACAATATAAACCGGTTAACGGTCATTGATATTGTAATATCAGGTATTTTGGTCTGATATGCACAAATATGAATGCCTCATTTTACAGAAAATGTCACAGAAAATGGAGTAATTTAGAAACAAGGGTCATCATACAGTGTGTCCAGCAGAGCAGCACATGTAGCTGAGCAGACAGTGGTGCGGAGTCTAGCTTTGTCTTGTTGCGAACTAGTTTCAGACGTACATTGCTGGAAATTTAATAAACAGTGTCCTCATCATTTTTCATACATACATATATGTGTGTGTGTGTGTGTGTGTGTGTGTGTGTGTGTGTGTGTGTGTGTGTGTGTGTGTGTGTGTGTGTGTGTGTGTGTGTGTGGCTACACTACCATTTTAAAGTTTGGGGTCACTTAGAAATGTCCTCATTTTGAAAGAAAAGTATTTTTTTCAATGAACATAACATTAAATTAAGCAGAAATACAGTCTATACATTGTTAATGTGGTAAATGACTATTGTAGTAGGAAACAGCTGATTTTTAATGGAATATCTCCATAGGGGTACAGAGGAACATTTCCAGCAACCATCACTCCTGTGTTCTAATGCTACATTGTGTTAGCTAATGGTGTTGAAAGGCTGATTGATGATTAGAAAACCCTTGTGCAGTTATGTTAGCACATGAATAAAAGTGTGAGTTTTCACGGAAAACGTGAAATTGCCTGGGTGAGCCCAAACTTTTGAACAGAATTGTATGTAATGTTATCAGCAGTGCAACTAAATTCACTGTATTCATGTCTTGCTAAAGGCGTGAGCAATTCAAAGTCCAACATTAAGGCAAACTTAATCAGTACTTTTAATCTCTGGCTTGCTATAGCTCAGCAAACATTGCTCTGTGGTCAGTGTGGGAAGACCAAGAAAGATTCCTTTTGGGAACATGAACATTAAAGGTGACCATTAGAATAGCATTAATTTTTAACCGACAACTAAGTAAGGAAAGGATGGTTTTTACCTTGCTGATGTGGTTTGACTACATCTGCAGTCTTCCTCAAAGAAGTATGAAACGACAAAATGAACATAATCCAACTACAATGTAATCTCTCCTTAAGCTGCTCCCTCCCTGGCTGGCTGTAGTTTTTGGAAATGGATCCCTTGCAACTGAGTAAATCCCTTAAAACTCAGAAAGACTACCACAGTTCTACAGTCTAGTACAGTCTACAGTTCCACAGTCCTCATTTACCTGAATCTCGGCAATAGAACATAAACATCGTGATTTTTCTTATGGTAGTTTATCATTGACAGGACTGGAATGTAAGCAGCCCTGCCACATATGCAGCCTTATCTCATCTGTGGTGGGCTTCATTTTAAAAATTACTGCAACAAACATTGGAAAATTAAATGTGTACCGAGAAAAACAAAGAAAGCAGCATCACAGCTTCAACACACAGGCTCTGAGTTTAAATTAGGACAGGGGCTACATAATGGACACATGCTCTGCTGCATGTCAGCAACACTTCTATATGTCAGCCCAGCCACATCTCATTCCATTCAGGTCAAGAGGATAACTAGCTCGATGGTGCAAACGCCACAGTCATGGCGGCACTAAATGAGGAACATTGTTCTGTTGGGAGGTAGGGTGTGCTGCAAGGTAAAGGGAAGAAAGTAGAATTACTCACTTATAGCATATGCCATGTATGTATGTTTAAAATAATGTATATATATATATATATATATATATATATTTTTTTTAGATTACAAGTAACAAGTTGTGTGGTTATTTTGTGATAAACTAAATTAAACTCACTCCATATTTAATATTATGAGAAAACACCTCTCTCTGGAGAATCAGTTTCCATTTAGGCTTCTTGCCTGGTGTGACACAGTATCTCCACACCTAGCAGGCAGCTCTGATCACATAACAGCATTGAATGAAACTAGCTGTAGTGCTCTCTGAAATTAGGTTAACTTGTCTGTGTGTCTCCACTTTCTAAACAGATATTTTCAGTTTCATGTCCCTGTCTTTTTAGCGTTTTGGTCTGATGTTTTCAGAAGTATTTAGTTTGTTTTGTTCCAAGCTTGAGACGCAGGTCTAGATTCCACAGACAGACAGTCGTGATCTTCATCCCTACCGCGGCATTTAAAGAGTAAGAAAACAACTCTGACGGAACACCAAGAGCATCTGTTCCTCACACCAGTGCTGATTCAGATCTTTGATTATTTACTCTTTTGAGCTCGGAGTGCAGTCTTAACTAGAAAAGCACTCAGAGAGCGCAGCCACGGCTGTTCATTCCCCCATATGGCATTTTCAGTTTTTAGAAATGCACCATTTGCTTATTTATTAGTTACTGATGATCAGAAATCAGAGCAACATAGATTGTGGTCATTTAATATATAATGTACCCACAAACAAAATGACCTCACGCTGAGCACAAGCGTGTGTTCTGCATGTGTACGTTATGCACTGATACCGAATCACGTGACCTAAATATGTAGCACAATTTAATCTATTGAGTTAGTCCTTGTATCATTTCTGACGGATCAGTCCGGATAAGTCTGCAGTGGTCGATTTATAGTAGGATCTCAGTCATGACATGATCATCAGTAGGCAGATGAAGTAGTGTTCACTTGTTGTCATGGTTACAGTGACGCTGTGCCGCGATCTCACAATGATACAGATATCTTTAACAAATCTCTGGAACCAGACTATAAGCTGCATCACTGCCAAAATCTGATCACTTGGTCCTTGTGTCATTTCTGACCTTCCCTGAAAATTTCATCCAAAACTGTTAATCTGTTTTCGAGTAATGTTGCTAACAGACAGACAGACAGACAGACAGACACACAGACGTATGCCAATTGCCATATAACTTCACCGCATTCCTTGGTGGAATAGTTATAAACATTTATCTTTTTGTTGCTGTTCTTTTTACTTTCAGGTTGCAATTTATAGTAACCACTGGTCTATGGCAGACATCTGTAAGGCTCTAAATTTCTTTTCAGTGGCATATCAGTGAATGAGAAATGATGATAGTGGTCAGGCACTGGAAATGACTGCAGTGTTACCTTCAATGGAATAAAAACAACTAAAAAAAATTTCTCACACCAGAACTGGCATTAACACTTGTGGGATCCTGAAGAAACAGTCTTGTACATGATTAAAAAACAAGTGAAAAACACTCACAAACCATATTATATATCTCCTCCATAGGGAGACATTCTCATTCTTTGGCTCATGCATACCCTTTAAACCTTCTGGATAACAAGGCCCTTTCTGAAATCTACATTTTGGAAGTTACTTGACAATAGCATAATCTAATTTTTAAATAGCTTGCTTGTTGTTTTGCTAATCTCTGCCTCATATTCAGGTAGCAATCCGTGACACTTTCATACAAAAGTTCTACAATTCTACAATTCCATTTAGCAGACGCTTTTGTCCAAAGCGACGTACAACACAAGCAAGAATTCAGACATAAGGAAAAACTTTTAGTAAGTGCAAAAAGTGCTTCAAGTGCGATTGGTCAAAAGTTAGTTTTACAAATTTGGGTGATTAGATTTATATTCTGCTGAGTCGTCTGACACTAAGAGGAACAAAGCACTTGGTTTTGTGGTTTGGTTTTCATACACTTAGGAAAAGATGTGGTTCTGATGAGCTGTCATAGCGACCATGACTTTTACAGATCTGGAACAGTCTTCCACTCTCCATAAAGGAGTGTTCCATGTTACCAAACTCACCATAAACAGTGGCTGAAAGTGAACCGATCTTGTGACCATTAACCTTTAACTTCTTTGTATTGTGACCTGTTGTCCTATGATTCACTGTCATGTTTTTTTCTCTTTTTTTTTAACCTGCCTAGCGACTGCAGATGTAAATTGGCAAATAAATACCCTACCATTCCCATACATGGCAAACCTTTTTAATTGTTTGACAAGGGAGCACCTGGAATTTGGAAGTGCAAAGAAACACAATCAGATATTACTATTTTAGAAACTAAATGTCTGTATTCTCAATCTGGCAGAAAAGGGCGACTTCATAGCCCTGGATCTTGGGGGGTCGAACTTCCGGATCCTGCGTGTCAAAGTGACACAGGACAAGAAGCAGCCGGTTCAGATGGAGAGCCAGGTCTATGAGACGCCTGACGACATCATCCACGGGAGCGGGACAAGGGTAAACACACATACACATCTACTGTTTTTAGATTTGTTCATGTAGTGTTATCCCTCATGCAGCTTCCGGGTCTTTAGTGCCCTTGTCACAATTTTACACTCCTCATTTCTCACTGCAATATAAAGTCCTGCACCTACCAGAAACAACACAGCCACGTCTAAAAGAAGAGAGAACTTAAAAATATCTTTTCTGCATTTTAAGACAGTTATAATGCCAAACATCTTTTGGGCTTTTTTGATATTACATGGAGGCTCCGCTGTTCCCACAATTACTTATTTTACAAACACTAAAAAACCTGGAATCCACATGTACAGTGTTTTCTCAATACTGAAAGAAATGGTGGCTCTACGTACACTGCTGATCAAAAGTTTAGGAACAACCCCATTTTTCCAGTTTTTTATTGGAAATTGTGCATGTTAATGTCTCGTACTCGTAGTTTGCTGATATTTGTTTGTTACACTTGTGTCATTCTTTCCACAATGAAAATCAAATATTCTTCAGAAAGTTCTTCCCAACTCAGTTGCAGAAGTTCCCATAAATGTGGTTCTTGTAGGTTGCTTCACTTTCACTCTTCTGTCCAGTTCATCCCAATCCAGCTCCATGGGGTTTAAGTCTGGAGACTGTGCTGACACTCCATGTTTGCAAGCTCATCATCTTGTTCTTTTTTCCTAAAGTAGTTCTGGCATAGCTTGGACTTCAGTTTTGGGTCATTATCTTGCTGTAGGATGAACCTCTGACCAACTAGGAACATACCAGAGGGTCCTGCATGGTGCTGCAGAATGCTGTGGTAGCCATTTTGGGTCAGGGTTCCTCTCACTCTGTACAAGTCACCAATCCTTGATCCAACAAAACAGCTCCAGACCATCACACTTCCTCCTCCATGTTTGACAGTTGATGTCACATACTGAGGAATCATCCTTTCTTCTACTTGACAGCGTACAAAAATCCTGCTGATGAACCAGAGATTTCATATTTTAATTCATCAGTCCATAATACCCTCTTCCAGTCTTCAGTAGTCCACTGGTGGTGTTTCATGTCCCAGCCAAGCCTCTTTTTTATTATTCTGACGTTTTAGCAAAGACTTTCTTGCTGCAACTCCACCTGTCAAACCTGTGACTCCAAGTCTTCTCTTAACAGTTGAAACTGAGACTTCTTACTACGACCATTATTAAGCAGTGATTGAAGCTGTTGTCCTTTGAGCTCCTATCACCAAGCTGTTGACTCTCAGAAACTTGTCTTCTGATTCTGTTGTGGCTTTGGGTCTTCCAGACCTCTTCCTGTCTGAGTTTCTTCAGTTTCTGAGCCTTTTGATGATGAAGAAAACTGTACTCACTGACACCTTGACTTTCTTCACACTTTTTCTGCAGGAAAGACCTCCATTTTGAAGTGTTATGAAGGTCTGTCTCTCTTCTACTGTTAATTGCCTTTTCCTCTCCATTTTTATAGCAGCACACTACTTTTTGCCATACAGTAGTGTTCAAATAATGCTCTGGTGGGTATGATGCCACAGTGTGTTCCAACACTACTTTTATACAGACAGAAGAGGTTGGAAATAATCAAGAAAAGTTGGAACATCTGTAAGATTTGGTAGCACCAACTTTCAAGGCTTGATCAACCTCCATTGCTGCAGAACAGCTTTAAGTTGTTAACCCGTTTCTTGTTCCCTGATAAAGCCCCTTTTTTGTATAATTCTGAAATCTGCTTTGTTTTTCAGTTTTGGGTAACCTTACCTTTTTTAACCTCTGGCAGTTCAACACTTACCTTTGTACCATTTCCAGCTATTCATTGGACATTAACTCATTGAATTTCAATTTTTTAAAAAATGGAAAAAATTGGGGTGTTCTAAAACTTTTGACCAGTAGTGTATATACTATAGATATTTGACTACTTTATTTTGTTACCATGTTTGCATCCTCTCTGCTCTTTGTTAACAGCAGCTCAGTCAGAAAGCCCTACAACATTTGTCACATGATAGCAGCTGAATTGTTAATGTCCTCTCAGATGCTCTGAGGAGTCTAGAATTGTTCCATGTTTTACAGGATGTGGTGGAAATTGCTTATATTTGTCAGTTGTTTACAATGGGACACTTGGAATAAAGTAATTTTGATTGTATGCCCCAAACATGTCAAGGACCATCAGTTGGAAATTCAACCATTCTTTCTGTCGTTCTGGCTCTCAGAAATAGTCTAAATTTGTAATGTTTTCTTCAAACACACTGGCGGCTTTTGGGTGTCAGAAAATTAAACTTTGTTGTTAGTTTTGAAACATTAAGGTTCAGTGATCTGCAAATATTTGTTGTTTAAAAATATTCAGTGTTTGCATCTGCCCTGCACACAGAGCTTAGCTGTACTTACGGTCACTTTGAAGATCATTTTGTGTAATATGACCTCCTCTGTAACGCTTAAATTAAGGGGAGCGACGTCACAACCTGCGCTGACCCACAGTGAACTTGCAGAGAACAGCTGGCAGTCGTATTGTAACGCGATAACCAAAACATGTGCGGCTGTCTGGGCAGTTTGATTGGTTCCGGGCATGACTTACACAGACAGAACAAGACAGATGCTGTTTAATGAAATGTTGAGGGGACAGCTGGCTGTTAATGTAACGTGATACGACAGCAGGTTCGTTAACAAAGAGTTGTATCTGCATTGGGAGAGATTTTGTAAGATTTTTCTCCATTCTAAATTTATTCAGATGACAGTAGTTTAACTGCGTAAATGAAATAATGCTGAGTTTTAATTGTTTTGAATGAATACTTTTGTAGCAAACACTCTTTGTTTTCTCTGCAGTAAAACACTTTTTTTTATCAAATTACAAAGTTTTGTAGTTTACAGAATTTTCAGCTACATATTTACTCATTTATAGGGAATTATAGCAGACTAAAGGGTGAAGTGTTACCAAAAATAAAATGAAAATACCGGTACATTAAAATGAAATCAAACAATCAGGTGGTAGACATGATACAGTATGTATTTATCTTTTTTCTTCTTTCAAAAAACCAGCAATTATTTGTTGTTTTAAAACACAAGCAAGTTTAATAGAAACCTTTTAAGAGTCAACATACATCTGTCATTATTTGTAGCAAATGTGACATTATTTAAATATTTGTTTAGTTCTTTTTCTACTTGAACACAGGGAGATATTGACGAGGCAAGAGAAAACAGCAGGAACTTCAAATAACAAAGCTAATGTTAGATGCGAGTGAAAATTGTGTTTCCTTGGTAGTTTAAAGTGTAAAAGTCTCTTTTCTGTCTGCAGCTCTTTGACCATGTTGCTGAGTGCCTGGGTGACTTCATGGAGAAGCAAAAAATCAAGGATAAAAAGCTCCCTGTGGGATTTACGTTCTCCTTCCCCTGTGCCCAAACCAAACTGGACGAGGTAAACACTTTTAAAGACTAGAAAAGCACTCAGAGAGCGCAGTACTCCCCCAAGGCTGTTCATTCCCCCATATGGAATTGTCAGAAATAGAGCATTTTGTTTTAGAAAAGGAGCATTTGTTTATTAGTTACTGATGATCAGAAACCACGACAACGTAGAATGTGACCATTTAATATAGATGCAGCCACAAACAAAACGACCTTGACAGACAGACAAACCAACACTGATCGTCACATTCCTTGGCGGAGTAAATATGCTGTGTAGGTAGGAGTTTACAGGATAACCAGGTCAGTTTTTGATCACGAGTTACTGAGATTAAATACTAATTGCTACAACATTAGTCTGCTTGTCTTTGCCACTGCTTCAAAAATGTTATGTTTGTGAATGTAGGACTGTAAATTCCACAATATCTTTAGCAGTGATCTGACAGCATCTTGTCTTATTCGTAGTACATAATTATGTGCTTATTCAAGTTTTGTGTACAAACTGAACACAGTAGAAATGTCCTCCTTTAGAAAGAAGTGTGAGAAAATGTGTTTGGTGTTGCTGTGAGTGGAATAGCAATGGACAGACGTGTCAGACGTGCCAAGTCTGTCTAACTGTACGGTATTTAAAGTTAGCCTCATTAAAATGCTTGTTTTGTAGGCCGTCTTAGTGACATGGACAAAGAAGTTTAAAGCCAGCGGTGTAGAAGGCGTGGACGTTGTAAAGCTTCTGAACAAAGCCATCAAGAAAAGAGGGGTGAGTTTTTAAAAAAATTTAATTCATAGCAGTATTTTATTTCCAAATGTGGTAAAAAAAAAAAAACACAAAAAAACAAGCAAACAAACATGTAAAGTTGAAATGCACTTTGCAAAGAGGAAATTAAGTTTGGACCACGATGGAAGTCCAATCTTTCCAGGCTCTGACTGATCTGTGGCTGTAATTTTTGGTTTAATTTTGAGTTCAACATAATCTTGTTTTCCAGGATTATGAAGCCGACATCATGGCAGTGGTGAATGACACAGTTGGCACTATGATGACTTGCGGATTTGACGATCAACGCTGCGAAGTGGGAATCATTATAGGTGAAAACTCACAATGAGTTTGTTTGTTTATTATTGTACAAATGTCCAGCCTGTATGGGCGTAAAAGGCACCACTCAAAAAAAGGGGCTAGAGTCTATTCCAGCTGACTTAGAGTGAAGGTAGGGGACACCCTGGACAGGTCTCCAGTCTATCACAGGGCTACATATAGAGACAAACATTCACACCTACGGACAATTTAGAGCAGGGGTGTCAAGATCCGTTCCTGGAGGGCCACTATCCTGCATGTTTTAGATGTTTCCCTCTTCCAACACACCTGATTCAAATGATCAGACTCGTTATCAGGCTTCTGCTGAGCTTAATGATAAGCTGATCATTGAATCAGGTGTGTTGGAAGAGGGAAACATCTAAAACATGCAGGATAGTGGCCCTCCAGGAACTAAGTTTGACACCCCTGATTTAGAGTTACCAATTAACCTCAGCATGTTTCTGGGCTGTGGGAGGAAGCCGGAGTACCCGGAGAAAAGTCATGCATGTACAGGGAGAACATGTAAACTCCATGCAGAAAGATCCCAGGAAGGCTGGGATATGAACTGGGGATCTTCTAGCTGCAACAGTGGCGACAGTGCTAAACACTACACCACTGTGCAGCCTCTAATAATTTTAGTACATAAATAATGTCTAAATGTTTTTAAAGTAAATATATGCACCTTGGGTTTATTTTCGATTCAGTTTCTCTCATGCCCATTAATTTTCCACATTAAAGCTGTCAAACATAAACTCAGTCTGATCATTAAGCCGCATTGCAGCTCCAATCGAGTACTTGGGGACTGAGAGTCTTATTTAAGATTGGTAATGAAGGACAGTCAAGCTAAGCCAAGTCAAGCCATCCATGCCTATTGCAAAATATGTTAGCTGTAATGAAGCAAAATGCAGAAAAAGCATGAACCACCACAGATATGGTTCTGTATTAAGAGAGCTTCTGCAAAGGTTGCATCACAGTTCTGTCACAGAGTGCTGACAGCGTAAAGGGACACAAATTCATCCCAGAGGACCCTCAAGATGTTAGAGTAGAAAAACTAAAGACACTTTACCCATCAATACTCCCTTTACCACATCCACCACTACCACAAACATCTGTGACCTCTACTTTTAATTTCAAAGTCTTTCCGGTTCAGTGTTCATTGTTTTTAAGAGTCTCAGACAGACAAAAACTAAGTATATTACCGTGGGACGCAGATACTTCTTGGCTAAATTCCAGGATAGATTGTTAAACTCTTGTGCCAGAGCACCCTTATTTGGGCAATACACAGACTAAGTGTAAAGCACCTCACGGTACCATGAACACATCTCTACATGTGGGGGCGCCAAAGAGTTTCTAATGCCACCATGACATTATTACAACAATGCAGTCTGCCTGCTGAGCTCCACAGAGAAAATGCCATGTACAGGAGTCATGCAGCTGTGCGACCTTTTAGGAACGGGAACAAACGCCTGTTACATGGAGGAGCTGCGTCACATCGACCTGGTGGAAGGAGACGAAGGCCGGATGTGCATCAACACCGAGTGGGGTGCCTTTGGGGATGACGGCTCCCTCGAGGACATTCGCACAGAGTTCGACCGTGAGATTGACAGAGGTTCCATCAACCCAGGAAAGCAGCTGTAAGAGGTTTCTTTAACTCTTTCGTTTCCGTGCCTTCATTTGTAATGTTTTTCACAATCATTTATGTCTTATACATCTAGAATGTCTATAATGATGCGTATCAGCCTTGTATATACACTACCATTCAAAAGTTGGGGGTGGCTCAGATAAATTCATGTTTTCTATGAAAATTCACACTTTTATTAATGTGCTAGCATAATTACACAAAGGTTTTCTAATCATCAGTTAGCCTTTCAGCACCATTAGCTAACACAATGTAGCATTAGAACACAGGAGTGATGGTTGCTGGAAATGTTCCTCTGTACTCCGATGGAGATATTCCATTAAAAATCAGATGTTTCCAGCTAGAATAGTCATTTACCACATTAACAATGTCTAAACTGTATTTCTCATTCATTTAATGTTATCTTCATTAATTAACTAATTGATTTCTAAATGACCCCAAACTTCTGAACAGTATTCTACTTATGTAGTTAAAGTACTATTCTTGGATTCCTTGGGGATTTAATGCGGTCATCATTCGTTGTAGTATTTTTGCATACACACTGCTCTAGAAAAGACTTCTTGAAGTGCAACCATAAGATAACTGCAGAACCAGCAGACAAGGTTACAGACCGTCAATGTGCTAAGGAACAGTAGCATGCTAATTTCTGCTGTGGGCCTTTGAAGTGAAGATGAACTGACAGATAGCTGTTGTACCTTGTTTTCTCTCTCTGGCCAGGTTTGAAAAGATGGCCAGTGGGATGTACATGGGCGAGCTGGTTCGACTCATCCTGGTCAAGATGGCCAAAGAAGGACTCCTGTTTGAGGGACGAATAACCCCTGAGCTCCTGACAAAAGGGAAGATTGAGACCAAACATGTCTCTGCAATTGAGAAGTGAGTGAGAGTACAATACAAAAAACATAGAAGAAAAAAAGATCTTGCTTCTGTTGGGAAACGCTCTTTGCACAAAATTTACCGCTTGAATTAAGTTTTCAAGGTGACTTCAAGTTAAGGGGTTTATAACAGAAAATAACTGTCATTTTAGGACTAAAGAAGGGTTGAAGAAATGTATGGAAATCCTGACGAGGCTCGGAGTGGAGCCTTCAGATGAGGACTGTCTGGCCGTGCAGCATGTGTGCACCATCGTATCCTTCCGCTCAGCAAATCTAATTTCTGCAACCCTGGGAGCCATCCTCGCTCGCCTTAAGGAAAACAAAGGAGTTGCACGCCTTCGCACCACAGTGGGCATCGACGGATCTCTCTACAAGATGCATCCTCAGTGAGTATTCCACGAGAAAGAAACACAAACACTAACACGCCCTGCTCCATCCTGAACACTGTGATATCTTAATGTTGGCCTTAATGTTGCTCCAGAACCAAGATAAGAGAATAACCACAAACTACAAACCGTGTTCTCTGAGGAATACAGAGGATGTACAGCAGACATTCCTTTGAATGGCTTCAGACTTTCATAAATCAGTCTTGAATGAAAACTCCCACATAAATCGAAATCATATGAGGATTTATGATGTTTTGATTCTGATTGAGGTTTCTTTTGATGGAATGTTTTTCAGTAAAGGAACAGGTGAATGCATGATAATTCTGCATTAACAATTGTGTATTTAATTTTATTATGATAGTGTGATATTATGTTAGCTGACATGTTTTTATTGTCTAAATTTTATGATTCTGACCTAGCCGTAATCAAAAACACAACAAAACAAGGAAAGCACTCAGAGCACAGAACTCCACCAAGGCTATTCATTTCCCTGTATGGCATTGTCAGAAATGCAGCCTTTGTTTTTTAGTTATTGATGATCAAAAATCATGGCAACATAGAATGGTTCCATTTAATATAGACTTACCCACATATGAAATGACCTCACGCCGAGCACAGATGCGTGTTACGCATGTGCACGTTATGTACGGATACTGAATCACGTGACCTAAATATGTAGCGGGCAGCAGGAATTGATGGAACTCAGAAACACCCTCACAATTTAATCAATTGTTCCTTGTATCATTTCTGATGGATAAGTCCCGATAAGTCCACAGCGGTGGATTTGTTACGATACAGAAATCTTTAACAAATCCGTGGATCCAGACTATAAGCTGCATCACTGCCTAAATCTAATCACTTGGTCCTTGTGTCATTTCTGACGTTCCCTGAAAACTTCCTCCGAATCCATGAGTCTGTTTTTGAGTAATGTTGCAGACAGACCAATGCTGCGTTCCTTGGCAGAGTAACTACAGACTACAGACTAGACCAAAGTCTTGTCTTTTGGTTTTGGTATACAATACAAAAAAAAGTATGGTATTGTATAACAAATACTTAACCGTACAATTTCACGGTATATACTCAAATTTAAAAATAAATTAAGGGATTGAATGCTTTTAGGAAAGAAGTTTTTAAAACCAATGTTGTTTCACGCACCTGCGAATCTGTTTTTAATATTGTGACAGACAGACGCCGATCGTCACATAACTCTGCTGCATTAACTGACGGCGTAATTACTGTTTGATCCAAACCATTTTGCATCATCTTTACAGATAAGTTTCAACATGAATTTGGTAATTACTGTGTTTTTGTCGATTATATTTAACTTTACCATGTCATGACACAATATCAAAAGTATCCAGATTGATATTGAAATCAATAGTCAGGAGACGAGGTTCAATAATGCTGCCACAGTGACAGTAGCAGTGGGGAAAGAAGATACTGTTACTGTCAAATACATTCCTCTATGTTCACTCGGGGACATTTTGGATACTGCTGTACAGACACCTCTTTCATGAGAATATCTTCTGCTCTCCGAACAGATATGCTCGCCGTCTGCACAAAACAGTGCGTCGCTTGGTCCCCGACTCAGATGTCCGCTTCCTGCTGTCTGAAAGCGGGAGTGCGAAAGGCGCAGCCATGGTGACAGCAGTGGCGTACCGTTTAACGGAACAAGCACGCCAGATTCAGCAGACTTTGGCAGAATTCCGGCTGAGCAAAACTCAGCTGTTAGAAGTGAAGAAACGGATGAGGGAAGAGATTGAGAGAGGCCTGAAGAAGAGCAGCCACCAGGAAGCTACGGTCAAAATGTTGCCTACCTTTGTTCGGTCTACACCGGATGGAACAGGTGACTTAAAAGAAAATTACAGAGACAGGCGTAGAATTTGTTTCCTCTTTTAAACATTTATTTTTTCTGTTTAACCCTTAGATGCATGACTGATTGGACCCTACACTCTTCCATATTATATTTTTGCCCACACAAGAATGATTTCATGTTTGAAATATGTTTATTTTTTGCTTTATAACAGATTTTGAACATGAACAGCAATAGAAGAATGTCAAAATCCATTTTGTTGACATTTCTCCACTCTGTTCCTCCAAGTTTGTGCATCACCTCTTTTATGATATTATCAGTGATAAAGAGCTTGGGGTAGCAATACAAATATTACAATTTTTTAAAAGTGTAAAAGGGAACCTGTACATTTAAATGGAATGATTTGAAAAACATGTTTTTTGAAGAATAGCTGGAATACGAAATGATAAAAAAAATTTTCATTACTAAGATATCGCAAGGAAACGACCTCACCGGGTCATTTTTGACCCACTTATGCATCTAAGGGTTAACCGTATAGTGTGGTGTGTAGTGAAAGCAGAGTTGCACAATGCAGTACATGTATTATAGTGGTGTGTTGCCCCACCTGAAACACAGACTATCCCTGTGTCAGAGAGAATTATCTCATCTTTGTCAAATATATTGGTAATCTCTGGAGAAAGAAACAACAAAGGTTACATGATTACTGATTGAAACAAGCATTTAGGTCGTCACTAAGTCCATCCGTTCATTATCTATACACCGGTTAATGCTCATTAGCATCGTGGGGGGCTGGAGTCTTTCCCAGCTGACTTATGGTGAAGGCAGGGGACACTCTGGACAGATCACCAGTCTGTCACAGGGCTACGTATACAGACAAACAATCACATTCACACCTACAGAAAATTTAGAGTAACCAGTTAACCTAAGCATGTTTTTGGACTGTGGGAGGAAGCCAGAGGACCCAGAGAAAACCCACGCATACACAGGGAGAACATGCAAACTCCATGCAGAAAGATCCCCGGAAAGCCGAGACACAAGCCAAGGATCTTCTAGCTGCAAGGCTACAGTGTCATAACTTAGTAACTATTCTAAATGTATCATGAAACTAGATGAGTAATTATGGAATTCATCAGTCATGCCCATGACAAATAGACTGATCAGCTGCTTCATGGTAATTGTTCAAAATGACTTGTGCTTGCTGACACAAAAAAAACAAAAAAACATGGGCAAACTGCCATTTCCATTCACATTTTCAATTTCCATTTAGTTCCCTCCGTGAGTCACAGCAGCCTTCTAACCCCACAGTTAGGGTTAGAGAGCTTGTACAGTGAGTTTTTCATCTTGCGTTGCCACCCTGCTGTGACTGACAGGAAACTAAGGACCTTCAGCAGTCAAACAGCCGGCTGAAGTTAGTTTAATAACCACCCACGCATTTTCTATCCACCACTTTGTCCCCTGTAAGTCAGTTTGCAGTCAGTTATTTTATGAGATGGACTTGTGGACTCGGTAGACAAACTTTGATCAGTGATAAATTTTCTGAATCATTACAAATGCGGTGGTTGATTTGTTGTAATTGGAGACACTATTTCAGGTTAGAAGTGTTGCTTGGTTGTGTCTGAGACAGCAGTACAGGTGATTCAACACAAAATCTCCAACTTTTAAGCACAGTCAGTGGTGGTTAAGCGTAGTCAAAAGAGACTGTGTGGAACTGAGATACAGCTAAGACTTCCTACTGTAGTTGGAGGCAGAGTTTGTTCACTTGGCATTTTTCCAAAATCTTTTTTACATTACTTGATGTAGCAAGCCATCATGAATCGGGTTCTCCTGCATTACATTAAAAAATCTGTAAGCACATTCCACCCTTTTCACTTTGAACTGTCACCACTCATCTATCGTGACTAATGGCTGTGAGCAGGAGCAGATTAACGTCACAGAACACAACATGCTTCAACAATTATATAAAAATGTACTAGACAAGGGGTGACTGATAGCATTTTGTCTTGATTCTCTGTAAGCAGAATCAAATCTAAAGCGAGCAAGGAAACTTCCATTTTTAAGCAAATTTATTTAAACATGTGGGAGCAACATTACTTCTAAAACACAATCAGTAGAGATGACAGATTTATTTCTACCGCTTCTCAAGCTAACAAGGCTTTTCTTACAGAAAACGGAGATTTCCTTGCTCTGGACCTCGGAGGAACGAACTTCCGTGTACTTCTGGTTAAGATTCGCAGTGGGAAGAGGCGAACAGTGGAGATGCATAACAAAATCTACGCCATTCCTATAGAAGTCATGCAGGGCACAGGAGAAGAGGTAATGATCAGTCTCTTGGAAATTATTCTCATTCCTTTCCAACAGAAGTCCCTTTCTCTTAGTAACAGATTGTACTTTTCCTATTGTTGACGTAGGTATATTCCTGTATTTACTCAACACCTTTAGCCACAATAAAGGACATTTTACGGACGCAGCCGTACAAATCCAAACCTATGTAGCGCATGTAGTTTTTTGGTTGCTCTGGAGATAAGGAACATTTTTGTCTTACCATGGAGAGATAAGCATCGGCCAACCTCACCGATCTCCCAAGCATACAAAGGCTAAAAGCATGTTGTTTATTTCCAGCTTTTTGACCACATTGTGCACTGCATCTCCGATTTCCTGGACTACATGGGAATGAAAAGTGCTCGACTGCCGCTGGGTTTCACCTTCTCTTTCCCCTGCCATCAGACCAGCCTGGATGCAGTATGTACTACACCAGTTACTTCTAAAACATGTATGAGGCTGAACACAAGAAACCGTACCGCTGACGTGAAGAAAAAATGCCCAAACAATGTCTGCATCCACATTTTTCCTTCATGGACAGTGCTTTAATGAATGCCATTCTAACTGGCAAAAGTGTGGCTATATCTAAATACAGTATTTTTTTTTTAGAGATTTTCATTTTGTGTTGTGTACCCTGCAGGGTATCCTTGTAACCTGGACCAAAGGTTTCAAGGCCACGGACTGTGAGGGTGAAGATGTAGTGGAGCTTCTTCGGGAAGCAATCAAGAGGAAAGAGGTAATCACAGCTCACAAGTATACCTGTTTCAGTCACAACTTTACATATGCCTTCCTGAACTGCAGCAACACAGATGAAAACACAAACACCACAGTTTTCCATTGATTTTTGCACATAAAATTATTTTACAATTTATGGCAACCTAAGAATGCCACAGAAAGAAAATGATAGCCCGAGAGAGCAAAAACTCCGAAAAAATGGTCTAATTTAATCAAGATTTGTTCAAGTAACCTTAAAGCTGCATGCTAGAGAACTGTGTATTTTAGGCAATATACATCTGGCATTTTATTTTGCTGGTTAAAATTTACCTCTGACTGCTGCTTTACTTAGAAAACAGTTTTTGTTTTGAATATGTTGTGAAGAGTGTTGGACGAGCTACTTGGAAGCGTAGTGAGCAGCACTACCAGCAGTAAATCAACTTAAACAAAAGCCTTTATTGCCATTGTATGACAGTGCATACAGCGAAATTGGGAGCGCTGCTTCAACTAGAGCGTTACAAAAGCAGTTTAAGGAATAAAGCAGAAGCAAGAATATATTTCCATCAATTATCTACTCACCACTTAATCCTCATTAGGGTCACGGGGGGCTGGAGTCTATCACAGCTGATTTAGGGTGAAGACAGGGGACACTCTGGACAGGCCACCAGTCTATCACAGGGATACATATAGAGACAAATAATCACACTCACATTCACACCTACAGACAATTTAGAATCACCAATTAATCTCAGCATGTTTTTGGACTGTGGGAGGAAGCCGGAGTGCCCGGAGAAAACACACACATGTACATGCAAAGAACATACAAACGCCATGCAGAAAGATCTCGGAAAGGACGGGACGCGAACTGGGGATCTTCAAGGCGACAGTGCTAACCACCAAGCCATGTGAAGCCCAAGCAAAAAAATACATCAACATAAATATAATAATATATAAAATATGAGAAATTTAGTGGAAGTGTAGTGGAAAATATTAACTGTAACTACAGTGGGCAGCCAGTTACTCCAGATTCACCACACTGAAGCAACATTTAGAGGAATGAGGAGACACAGCAAAATTAGTTTACCACATCATAAGGAACTTTATTCACCAATTTTATGTTTAAATGTATTTATTTTCTGTTTAAAGACAATGAAAAACTATGTAGGCGTCCAGTTGTTAGCTGCTGACAAGCTGCAAGCTGCTGTTTGCAGACTGCACAAAGGACTGACACGTTATTCCACTGGCAAATGGAATGCTTCTGTTGACAATGAATATAAATGTCTGCGTATGATGGCAGTGTCATGATTCAGATCGACAAATACAACCACTGAGAAATGTAGTTAAACTCGTACTGATGCTGCTGTACTTGTACTGACACTGTTGCTCAGCACTGGTTGTAAAGAACTTAAAGACTTCATATTTTTTGGACCAGTGGCTCTTGTATAATTTGGGCATAGTTTCTACTTGTTTCATTTTAGATTGTTGCCTCCTGTTGCTTCAGAAGTTCTTCTATTATCCTGTCATTTCTGGTTGACACACTTCTCCAATAGTAGATATGTGCTGCTAACTGGTTAAATCAGCCTTTAAAGTTTTAAGATAATAAATAAATGATTTCAGTCTGTTAGCATGAATTGTAGTGGTTTATCTACTCACTGTATATTCCCACATTACAGAAGTACTTTTATTTGACTATTATTTTATATTTTGCTCCTTTAAGCACTGCAGCACAACAAAAGAAAAGAATGTGGAGACGTAAACTAACACGGCATTGAATAAAACGCCAAAATACTCGTCATAAGCAAAGAACATCACACTACATAAATGTACTTATCAGCTACATGGCATGAACACACGAGTGCTGGCATACATAAACACACTTAATCCCACTGCTGAAGATTATGGGAGTCATATGCTATAGGGAAAGCCAAGCACTCTTCTTAACCAAAGACATTTTTATGATTGTTGACTGACAAATCCTATTCACATGTTGCATCTTTTGGGTTTCATGTATTGATTTCACTCTTTTAGATCGAGAACCCAGTAAGTATTAACTGAACATAATGTGATAGCTGAACAGGTAAAGCAGTGCAGGACTGAAGTTCGGTGTGTTTATTGTCGCAATAGCATGTAATAACACGTGGAAGTCCTGCAGCAGTGACAAGGATGGCCCTGTGTTTTATGCGCTTGGCAGTGCTCCTAAACTTTGCAGCCCTCTGAAACAACTTGTTTTTTTCATTTGTGTAGTCTGTCTAGGAGTGTGAGTGAACTGCATTGTGCTCAGTGTGGTGTTTGAGGAGCTGTCAGGCCTGATATTAATGCGCACTCATTTGGCACCATATGATAGAAACGTAGACTTAACATTGCTTTATTAAAGAGTGAACAGCTGGAGAATACCACAGGGTGTCCCTAAAGTCTGGACACATAGGAAATCTCATTAACTACATATTTTTTTGCCTCCACAGATTAAATATGGCCTTGTTGAAAGAAGAATAATTTGAACTGGTACTTCTCAGCGGATGTGATAGACGGACATATCGAAAGACAGGGTTAAGGTTAGGGAAGTGATTTTTTTGGGACTAGCATGAATTTTAGCCATGACTAATCCTTCAGTTTCTTCAGATACATTTGGTTGTCCAGAACGGAGTTTGTCCATGACACGGCCTGTTGGAATCTCTTTGGATGACGCACGTTAAATTCGAAAGAAGAAAGAGTTGAAGTGGTACTCGTCATTGGATGTGAAGGCTGGACATATCGTAAAGACAGCAGATGAATTTAATGCATGTCAACCAAGAAGGATTCCACTTGGCTTTTCCACAGTGGTGAAGGTGGTTAAAAAGTTTGTCATGGACAAACCCTGTTCTGGACAATCAGATGTATCAGTCGAAAGTAAAGGATTGGTCATGGCTAAATTCAAAATTCATCCCAGCCCCCCAAAAAATCACTTCCTTAACTTTAACCCTGTCTTTCGATATGTCCATCCTTCACATCCACTGAGAAGTACCAGTTCAACTCTTTCTTCTTTCGACAAAGCCATATTTAATCTGCGGAGGCAAAAAAAAAAAATAGAATGAATAAGATGTCCTGAGTGTCCAGACTTTAGGGACACCCTGTATTATGTATTAACATCTCTGAAAAGGATTTAACTTACAACAGTAATTATCTGTTATTTTGTACCCTATAGAGAAAGTAAAAACTATACAGCTAACACTTTAAACCTAAAGGTAAGGTCTAGTAACATGATAATTTAAATTCAAAATACATTGAATAGACACTAGATTCATTCTGTGAATTACCTTACTACACAAAGCATGATTATTGAACTGTAGCATTTTTCTAAAACACTGACAGCATATATGTAATTTCATTGTTCTCTGGCTTGTGACAAGTGTTCTTTTTGTTTTTTGTTTGTAGGAGTTTGAGTTAGACGTGGTTGCCATAGTGAACGACACAGTGGGGACGATGATGACCTGTGCATATGAGGAACCCACATGTGAGGTGGGACTAATTGCAGGTGAGTGAAACACCAATTGTTTTAAAAACTTCTTTCCTAAAAGCATTGAAGTTTATTTTGAAATTGGAGTACACTAGCAGTCAAAATTTTGGATACATCTTCTCATTTAATGGTTTTTTTTAAAATTTTCATGACTGTTTACATTGTAGATTCTCACTGAAGGCATCAAAACTATGAATGAACACATATGGAATTATGTAGTGAACTTACAATTGTATAAAAAGTCAAAACATGTTTTATATTTTAGATTCTTCAAAATGGTCACCTTTGCTTTGCTTACTGCTTTCCACACTCTTGGCATTCTCTCCATGAGCTTCATGAGGTAGAACCTGAAATGGTTTTCCAACAGTCTTGAAGGAGTTCCCAGAGATGCTGAGCACTTGTTGGTCCTTTTGTCTTCACTCTGTGGTCCATCTCATCCCAAACCATCTGGATTGGGTTTAGATCAGGTGACTGTGGAGGCCAGGTCATCTGATGCAGCACTCCATCACTCTCCTTCTTGGTCAAATAGTCCTTCCACAGCCTGGAGGTGTGTTTGGGGTCATTGTCCTGTTGAAAAATAAATGATGGTCCAACTAAACACAAACTGGATGGGATGATATGTCGCTGCAGGATGCTGTGGTAGCCATGCTGGTTCAGTGTTCCTTCAATTTGGAATAAATCCCCAACAGTGTCACCAGCAAAGCACCCCCACACCATCACACCTCCTCCTCCGTGCTTCATGGTGGGAACCATGCATGTAGAGACCATCCATTCAGCTTTTCTGGCAGGTGGAACCAAAGATCTGAAATTTGGACTCATCAGACCAAAGCACAGATTTCCACTGGTCTAATGTCCATTCCTTGTGTTTCTCGGTCCAAACAAATCTCTTCTGCTTGTTGCTTTTCCTTAGTAGTGGTTTCTTAGCAGCTGTTTGACCATAAAGGTCTGATTGGTCAGTCTGCTCTGAACAGTTGATGTAGAGATGTGTCTGCTACTAGAACTCTGTGTGGCATTTATCTGGGCTCTAATCTGAGCTGCTGTTAACTTTCCATTTCTGAGGCTGGTGACTGGGATGAACTTCTCCTCAGCAGCAGAGGTGACTCTTGGTCTTCCTTTCCTAAGGGAATTTAATCATATCACTTGATGGTTTTTGCGACTGCACAAGGGGATACGTTAAAAGTTTTTTGCAATTTTCCAGACTGACTGACCTTCAGTTCTTAAAGTAATGATGGACTGTGTTTTCTCTTTTCTTATCTGATTGGTTCTTGCCATAATATGGATTCAAACAGTTGTCAGATAGGGCTGTCAACTGTGTACCAACCTGACTTCTGCACAACACAACTGATCTCCCAACCCCATTAAGAAGGCAAGAAATGAACCTTCACAAGACACACCTGTGAAGTGAAAACCATTCCAAGTGACTGCCTCATGAAGCTCATGGAGAGAATGAAAAGAATGCGTAAAGCAATAATCAAAGCAAAGGGTGGCTATTTTGAAGGATCTAAAATACAAAACATATCTAGACTTATTTTACAATTGTTTGCTGCATAATTCCATATATCTTGCTTCATAGTTTTGACGTCTTTAGTATGCATCTACTCTTTTCATATTGTACACAAAAACCAAAAGAAAATGCCTTGGTCTAGTCTGTAGTCTATAGTTAGGCAGTTTATCTGAGGATGTTTATAGTCAGAAAGCCTTTAAAATGAGATATTGCTCCGTTGTTTGAGATCTAATTACTGTGGCCATGTGTCCTCTCAGGGACGGGCAGTAACGCCTGTTACATGGAAGAGATGAAGAACGTGGAGATTGTGGAGGGAAATGAGGGCCGCATGTGTGTCAATATGGAGTGGGGGGCATTTGGAGACAATGGCTGTCTGGATGACATCAGGACAATATACGACCAGGCAGTGGATGAAAACTCACTCAACGAAGGCAAACAAAGGTCAAGAGACTTCCAGTATCAAACTGTATCTTCGTAATGTTGTGATGGTGTTCTACTGTCCATTTAACACATTCATATCATTACAAGATCCAACAGCAGTTAGTCTCCCAGCTCAGTAAAATCATACAAAATGATATCTTTCTTGGTGTGTTGTCATTTCACTGCTTACTAAAGCTGACTTCTTTCTCATGTATGTCAGATATGAGAAGATGTGCAGTGGAATGTACCTCGGTGAGATTGTCAGGCAGATCTTGATCGATCTCACCAAGCGTGGCTTCCTCTTCCGGGGCCAAATCTCAGAGACGCTCAAGACCAGGGGCATCTTTGAGACAAAGTTCCTGTCGCAGATAGAGAGGTGAGTGAATAATTTGATACGTACTGATGGTGATTCACCAGTCGACGTGTGTGTTTTCTCTACCAATTCTAAGCATGAAAAACCTCAAAAGTACACAGTAGTTTATGCTTTTAATGTTAAACCACTGGCAAACTTCACTAATCTTCACCGTCACACAGGGAGAGAACATGTAGGAAAAAGAAAAGATATTTTTCTGCATATATACAGGGACAGTACCATCACTGTCTGGCTAATGGATTCTATGAGATGCTTATTATGGAAAATGCAGGAATTTTGCTAACTGGAGCATGGTAGTCAAGACAGAGAAACGGATGCATCAAAACAGGAAAATACAACATGTAACTGCAGCATCAACAGTGGAATACGCCAAACATCACAGATTCATACAGAAAGTATTCCAGCATCCACACAACCAGATTAGCACGTCAGTGAGCACTGTTAAATGCTGAAGATTCAAGATTCAAAACCTGTATTTGTCACAAACACAATTATACACAGTATAAAACGCAGTGAAATGCAGTTTAAGTCAGTTTAGTAAAATGTACATATCCTGTAAATGGCTTGAACTGTTTTATAAATTATTCAGCTGGTTTCTTCTGCCTGCCACTTTTCACCGATTTCTATATAATTTAAAAAGATATGATACACAGACTTAGTATAAGGTCTGTAATCCATCACAGGCAAAACACGATAATTTATTCAGTCACAATATTACTGTCGAGGCTATTAAATAATCTGCATTTACACTTACATAATTGTACAACCACATCATATCTATTAAATTTTATTTAATGTGCAGGATAATCAAGTATACCAAACAGTATATTTTCATACTACAGTGAAATGAATGAAAATCTGTGGCCAGCTGGAGGTAAGAAATTAAAAATGTACCAAACTAAACCACCACAAGATCTGCAGTTATATCAGTTTTTGTACTGTCTGTGTGCACAACATTGGTACAACGTGGAGAATAACCGCATGTAAAAGCAGCTTTGTTCACCGAAAAGTAGCATCTAGTGGGACAACACACCTAGGAGTGGGGGGGAGAAGGGGAATGCAGTGTGACAACTTAAGTTTATGCACTGTTTAAGCCTACCTTAGCCTCTGGGAACAGCTGTGAGGTATCTGGTGACTCTCCTGCTGTTGGCTGACCTCTGACTCGCTCCCCCTCCCCTAACCCTGTCGCTCCACAGCGATCGTCTGGCGCTGCTGCAGGTCAGGGCGATCCTGCAACAGCTGGGACTCGACAGCACCTGTGATGACAGTATTATCGTCAAGGAGGTGTGTGGCACGGTGTCCCGCCGTGCGGCTCAGATCTGCGGAGCCGGAATGGCTGCTGTGGTGGACAAGATCCGTGAGAACAGAGGACTGGACCACCTGGACGTCACCGTGGGCGTGGACGGCACGCTTTACAAGCTGCACCCACAGTAAGACCCAGGATAAGAACGTACACTACCGTTGAGAAGTTTGGGGTCACGAAGAAACTTACTTATTTTTGAAAGAAAAGCAGTTTTTTCAGTGAAGATAACATTAAATGAATCAGAAATACAGTCTACACATTGTTAATGTGGTAAATGACTATTCTAGCTGGAAACGGCTGATTTTTAATGGAATATCTCCATAGAGGTAGAGAGGAACATTTCCAGCAACCATCACTCTAATGCTACATTGTGTTAGCTAATGGTGTTGAAAGGCTCATTGATGATTAGAAAACCCTTGTGTAGTTATGTTAGCACATGAATAAAAGTGTGAGTTTTCATGGAAAACATGAAATTGTCTGACTGATCCCAAACTTTTGAATGGTACTTTAATAGTGGAATTATCACTTCATATGGAAAAGAAAGTTAGGCTCTGCAATGGGTCATGTCCTTTCCCCAAAAGCATCTAAAGGCAAAAAAAAAAAAAATCGCATTGTAAATCAAAGGACTGCTCAGGAACTGTCTCATTAGGATTACTAAGAAAACTGGACAAATGCAAAGCAAAATCCAGAGGATCTCATTGAACTTGAATTCGTCTTCAGTTAGCCAGATAACTTCATAATCCATCTTCATGAGACAGGCCCTGTGGACCTGGTGTTACTGAGGGGTCATCACAGGATGCTACACAGTAGACTTTTCTAGAAACAGAGGATGCTTTTGTCCTCTGTGTCCTCTCTGGTAATCTGGTTTTGTTTGGATTTTATTTACTTCTGGTGGAAGATGAGGGCGCATTAAAAACTATTCCTGGGGATCTAAAAATCTTGAGACATGACACTTGCTTTACCCCTGCTGCCTATCTTAGTGGTGAAGCTTGATTGAAATATATATTTGTTGCTTGTACTGGAAAGCATCTTTCATTTCTTCAACTTCATCGGGGACTGACTCCTAATTGTATTCTCCTGTGGCTCTCTTCCCTCAGCTTCTCCCGGATCTTTCAACAGACAGTGAAGGAACTAGCCCCCAAATGTGACGTCACCTTCCTGCTCTCTGAGGACGGCAGTGGTAAGGGGGCTGCCCTGATCACTGCTGTGGGCTGCCGCCAGAGGGAGTTGGATGCCCAGCAACACTGAGGAGTTCTGTCCCGTTTGTCTATCTGCTGCTCCACCGTGACCTTCACCCACCGCACAGCCCAAATCCATCTTCCCTTGGCAGCCGTGACTCCACCTCTGCCCATCCGGTCCATCTACAGCCACAAGGACATGAAACTGAATATCTAAATATTTATTTATACTGCACCAGAGGGTTTATTATTTTCATGTTTGTACATTTTCCTCAATAGCTTGTCAATAATCTGAGAAATCTAAACTCCGTAGGTGTGCAATATTTGTGTATTGCTAATTTTATTTTATATGGAGGCAAATATATAATTGTATTTATATAGCTAAGGCCACTTTGAATCCCAGCGGTTATTTGGCTTTTTCACAACAGAAATAAGTTAAATGCCTGCACATTTTATAAGAGACTTACAACAGCAGCATTTCAATGTAACTTCCAAACGAAGGACGTCCTTCTCACTGAATGATGTTTTTACAGGCTCCACTGGTTCTGAAAACCAGTTCCAAAAAGGGCTTGCTGCATAGGGTTGAATGCAAGAGTCACGGCTGTTAAAATCCTCCACATTTTATGTGCACCACGCTCACATACTGTGCTATGCTACTAACCCCTTTTTTGTGTATCTGTCAGTGTAACTCGCATATTCAAATATCCCTGCAATGTCATCCCGTTTATTCCTCGAGAGCGGACAAAATAGAAAAAGCCCCAGCGAAAGTGTTAGCGTATCTTATTGCTATTTGTGAACTACTATACTTTTGGTGTTGTGATGAATCTACTCATTGTATGTGTAAAGAATAAATGTTTATTGGGCCCCCAAGAAACGAGTGGACACTGCGAGCGCTTTTGTGTGTACTTGTGGCTGAGTGTCGGTGCGTCTTAACTGTAATGAACTGTAGCTTTCAATGTCCAAAGCTCTGTGGAGACTGCATGCCTTACATTAAGACAGGATAGTGCTGGATCCTTTCATTTCTTTTGATTTTTTTTTTTTTACATCAGCATAGATTTGTGATCGACACAGTAAAAAGTGAATTCATTAAATTATATTTTGTTGTGGCGTAAAACCTGTCTCTTTCTTAAGCTATAAGCAGTGATGGAGGTATGTGTAATGTTGTAATACCGGATGGAGGACTTGATAGTGAGCAGAAAATGTGAAGCAAGCACCTGGTACAAAGGAAGAGAGAAATTAGGCTCTCTAGTCGAGATATTGCCATTATGCTGTCCTCACCATTATTAGTGTTACCTATGCAGGGAGCTGCATTTGTTTTCAGGTGGGGATGTACACTACCGTTCAAAAGTTTGGGGTCACACAGACAATTTCATGTTTTCCATGAAAACTCAGATTTTTATTCATATGCTAACATAACTGTTCAAGGGTTTTCTAATCATCAGTTAGCCTTTCAACAGCATTAGCTAACACAATGTAGCATTAGAACACAGGAGTGATGGTTGCTGGAAATGTTCCTCTGTACCTCTATGGAGATATTCCATTAAAAATCAGCCGTTTCCAGCTAGAATAGTCATTTACCACATTAATAATGTCTAGACTGGATTTATCATTCATTTAATGTTATGTTCATTTAAAAAAAACTGCTTTTCTTTCAAAAATGAGGGCATTTCTAAGTGACTTCAAACTTTTGACCAGTAGTGCAGCTCAGACAGAAACATTTACAAATATCATAGATGTCTACAATTTCTCCCTTACAAATTAAACCTGGTAATTTTAAAGAAAATGAAGGGTCCCCCCTTTTACGTATGTTTTCTATTAAATTGTATCTAGCAGATAACTCGTGATTATGAGTTAATATCAGTAGCGTAAATCATGAAGAAATACAGACATTTGAATAGAATAGAATCACTTTGATTCAATCTACAAAGTAGCTCAATGACAACATAATGATAAATGCCTTTTTTTTTCCAAATCTTGCCTTTCTTTTTACAGAAAATACATTAGACGTCTGCAAACACTCCATTTTCAAACCTGGCACCGCCTGTCCTTCGCACCCTCGGTGCTCGGACCCTAATAAACCCTAGGGTTTCAATAGGGTCCTTGGCACCGCTGGTGCCTTGGACAGTCGGTGCCCTGGCACCGCCTGTCCTTCGCACCCTCGGTGCTCGGACCCTAATTAAAGAGGTGGTGTATACACACTAAATATGTAGAAAATATGTATAAGAAAAACACAAGAACACAAATTTAAGACTATTTACATGAATCTTGAAGGAGTCTGAAAAATGTTGGTTTTTTCTACGTCAGTTGTGGAGATTATGCATTTTAATGCGTCAATCTGTACACATAGGTTAGGGATACAACTTATTTTCATTCTGTATTGATCTGACAATTATTCTATATTAATCAAATAAACATTTTATCGACACAATATCAGAAAATATTCATTTCCCAGACCCCCACAGCAGCATCCTCAAAGTACACCCACACTCCAAAACCCAGATAGTCAACTATCTGGGACCAAATAATGTCAAATAATGTAAAAATTAAATGATTAAATGAAAAAAAAAGATAATTTGAGTAATTTGTATCTTAATTCAGCTCAACATCCGAGACTTAGGGCCTGTCACTGACTCATTCTTGCAAGTTTACATAAACTTTACTACATGTCACATACATTTTTCGTGTATGTGACATGTAGCCGCAGTAAGTCGCTGTCTGTGACAGTTTAAAATATTCCATGAATGTTGATGTGCTGAGGTGTGACTGGAGTCTATCCACACTAAACAAGGTTACAACACAAAGAGGACAACCTGCTGTACAAATCCTTTTTAGACGTGAAAATAGTCATATACCCAGTTATGAAGCTATGATTTGTTTTATGATGTTCCTCTGATTTTATAATCTATGTAAAATGTCTGAGTATTTTTGAAAAGCACTATACAAATAAAATGTATTATTAGTGGTTGTACTGTTATTATTATTATATTTCTGCTGCATTGTTGTACCTGCTCATAAAATACATTTAATTTCCTCTTTGGTTGAGACTTCATGGGCCACCACAGCCACAGAAATAAAGAATTTATCCAAATGCATGGATTAGAATTTAAACAATAGTCTATTCATATTGTATTGCCACTGCGTGTTTCCTTGAGGCTGTGTGGGCGTATACAGGTGTGTGTGTGTTTGCATGCATGCGTATTTCATGCCTGTGTTTTGTATGGTATGTATTTGTGCTCCTCTTGGAACATGTAATAAACGTCAGACAGCCACTGCATGTCCATTCACAGCTGGGCGTTCTGCAGTAGAAACTCCACGTCGCTTTTATGTGTCTCTCTCCGCATGCATGTGTGAGTCTGCCAGTGTGTGTCTCCGTGCATGTGTGTGTGTGTTTGTTTCCAGCTCTCACCAGGTTGGGCGCGTTATATGAGAGCTTCCTGCTGCATCCATCTGACTGAAACTAAGCAGCGGCGGACTGTCACTGCACAGTTCACTGGTGAGTAGTCGCATTCAAACAAAACACATCGACACCACACCTGTAAACTACTTGAGTGTGGCGTTAACACGACTCCGCACGGAAAAGGGTGGTAGCCCGTTAGCTGCCGACATGCTAACTTTACTAGTTGTCTCGGGCAGTCTGCGCTAGCTAACGCCAGCTAGTCAGTCTAGCTAGGTTAGCATTGTATTACAGCGAGGGGGCGAGTTCCGATAGCTGCTTTTATGTTATGCTAGGCACGTTGCCAGTCGACACTCAACGTCTAACACTTTACGTTTGTCTTTTAGTCGATGTCAAAGCTTGGTTTGCACGTTTAAATCTGCGCATTTAGTGCAGAATTCCGACCGGGACCTACGCGGCTAATGTCAACAGCTAACGCTAGCTAACGTTAGCTCGTCACCGTTAACCTGTTCGAGCTAATGTCTGCTGGTCAGTCTAGTGAAACTGGCAGCTACGTGTTTCCTTAACGGTGGAATTTAATCGTTCAGCCGCTGCTAACCTCGCCCGCCGTGAAGCCTCTTTAGCACAGCTGAATTGTCGTTGGTGTTTTTGCGTTACCGGCCACCCACTGTGCAGAGAATAGCCACATAAAACTGACCCGGAGGAGCCGATGGATGGAGTCGCGCGCGCGGCACGTGCTGTCATTTGTTTCAAAACAGGTGTTCCAGGTGATGCACGCGACTAATTTAGGTGGTCAGGTAGCTGGCTTTGGCGGTGTCACCTTCAGGTACGGACACACGAACTGGACCGCGAAACAAAAATGACACAATCCAGTGGAGGAAAATGGAAATCAGAGCTCTAAACAAAGGATCAGTAGGATTATAGTGCAGCATTTCCATTGTTTATTTGATTAATTCAGTCTATTCAATGCAAAATAACAAAATCGTGACAGTTTCCCAGCTCCTAAGGTGACATTTCAGACAGATGCTCGCTTTAAAATCAGTCAAAACAAGACAAGCTGCACATTCCTACGCGTTAGAAATAAGAAATGTTGTGTTTTTTTTATATCACTAATCAACGCACTGACTTAAACTTTTTGCACTCCTTTTTAGTGTTTTAATTATGTCAATATTCAAACAGGTGTATAACGAAGGCAGGAGCCGCTGGAAACAACCTCTCAGGACAACAAAGGCAGCTCCTCACCCACCAGACTGCCCGCAGCAGAGCCACAGTTTAAGAGCTTCCGTCAGACTCATGACTGTTTGAGGGGACGCGGCCCCACCGTGGCCCATGCACTGTATCCGTTTCCCTCCCTGTCCTCCTTATCCCTCAAGCTGACGCAAAACCCCAGACACCTGCCCCCCCTCCCCCACCCCCATTCCCACCCCGTCCCCAGCGACTCACCTCCTCCTGCCATGGTGTCCGGCACAGAAACCGTGCACTACATCCACCTCCATAACTCCAGCCAGTCCGTGCTGGAAGCCCTGCGCACCCAACGCCGCGAGGGCCTGTTCTGCGATGTGACCGTACGGATACACGACGCCTCGCTGCGCGCCCACGCCTGCGTCCTGGCAGCCGGCAGCCCCTTCTTCCAGGACAAGCTGCTGCTGGGTCACTCTGAAATCTCCGTGCCCCCGCTGGTGCCCGCTGAAACGGTGAAGCAGCTCGTGGATTTCATGTACAGCGGCTCGCTGGTGGTGCTGCAGTCGCAGGCCCTCTGCATCCTCACTGCCGCCAGCATCCTGCAGATTAAGACGGTCATCGACGAGTGTACACAGATCATCTCTCAGAGGAAGGCGGCGGCAGGAGCGGCGAGTGCAGCTGCAGCAGCGGCCGCAGCGGCAGCAGCAGGAGGAGGGATGCTTGGAGGAGTTCTGCCTAAGCAAGAAGAGCGCGGCGGGGGCAAAGGGAGGGATAGCAGTAGCAGTGGAAGCTGCTCTGTTGGCGGTGCAGGTGGAGGTGGGGGATATGCAAACTTCTCCAACTTCATGGCCGAATGCGGGGCTAGCAACATGGGTGGAGGGCTGGGTGGTGCCAGTGTTAGTGTCAGTGAGAGCGGCCCAGGCCCGATGGATCAAGCTAACACTGTCAATCTGATGGCGTTGGGCGACATGGGCCCCGGCTCCATGTGTGGCAGCGATGGGATGGGCGCTGGGCCAGGCACAATCCTCATGAAGCAGAGCTCCAGCTGTACTCAGGACGTAAGGTACAAGCTCCGAGACCTGTTGGCACAGACGGCCAACGGAGCCAGCACTAGTAGCACAGGGAACCTCTCGGCTGGCTGCAGCTCCGGTGTGGGCAGCGTGGACAGCATTGGCAGGGACAGCCTCCGCGGCAACACAGCTGACCTCTCTGACGACCTTGTGGGGATAGACAGATACAGCGAGGAGGAGGACTTGGACGGGAGAGAGCGGGGAAGAGATGGAGACAGAGACAGGGGGGTGAGCCACAGCCGCAAGCAGAGGCAGCCGCTAAGACTCCAGGTAGGGGGATAAGGGGAAGGGTTGCTATGGTTACAGCTTTCAGGCATGCAGAGCTGCAACGTTTTCCTTCTCTTTCTTTTTATGCTTTTCCCTCTTCTCGCACTGCATTGGCGTATATCGCTGAGATGTTTAGCACTTTGCACAATTGAGTCTCTCGTCTCAACTTCAGCAGTAATTACCTTGTTGGTATTCTATGGACTTCTGCATATTGACTGTAGGTCGTTCAACTTATCAGAACCTGCTTGAAAGGGCTGTAGCCGGGTCAATGCAGTGTTGTTCTTATAGACTTTCTGCTGCCTTTTAGCTCCAACCACTGCTGCAAATGTTGTTGTTGTTTTTTTAACCATTTAAAACTAAAAACGGACCTTTTTTTTCTCTCCAGGTGCTGGGAGGCGAGGGAGTGGTGGTGAAAGATGAAGGGGTGCAGGACACAGATGGGACTGTCTACGCCTTGGAGGACGGGAGGCGAGATCAAGAGCAGGAGGGCTCCCAGGAATCGATGCCAAGCTTCGGACAGGTACGTTAACTCAAAAGTGAACTGCAGTTTCTAGAATGTAAAACCATATTTAAAGCTGGCTTATATTGAACATTTTAGTCATTTATCAATCACTGTCTGTAGAAGGATGTAAATCGGACCCGAATACATCTTGCAGATTTTAAGTTTTGATCCTTATTTATTGCAAGAAAGACATTGTGTTAAATTTATACTCAGCATTTCTGCCACAAGTCCTCAGTAAGTAGATGGGGAAACGTGGTGGAGCGGATTTATGCCGCAGCCTGCTGTACCCTGCAGACTACACAAGGAACATCTGCCACACGGTCAAAAGGATTCAGCTTTGCCTGTCAGTTTCCTCAAAAGTGCTGCAGATGAAGTTATGATTTGAAATGGAATAATCTAATCAGTTTAGGAGATGAGCACTTGATGTTTTTCCTGCATAGCACAGCAGGTGATCATCTATGAACCCAGCACTGCAGACTTTTTTACTTATTCATCTCTTTTCTCCCTAAGCCATACTCAAATGTTAAGATTTCTAATGTAAAAACTTCGTGTTTTTAATTTATTTCTTAAGCTTTAATGTGACTCTTGACAGTGATGCAGACTTAGTTGGCCAATAAAACTGTCATAACCCAGTGACAAAAACAAAGACTGGATCCAGCTTGTGTTAGTGTGATAATGAACAAGCCATTATGTTACAGGCATTATTGCTTTAATTCTAAAACTCATTTTAGGTATAGCAGATGTTAAATGTGGCTGTGAAATTAGGCATTCAAATGAAGTACGCTGAGATTTGTCACCTCGTAGAGATTTTGCTCTTAAGGCAAGGCAATCCAATTTATTTATATGACACATTTCATACACAAAGCCAATTCATAGTGGTTTACATAGTGCATTACAGTATTAAAAAGGGAAGAAAAACATAGCATGTAAACATTTAAAAATAAAGTAAAAAAGAGAAAAGTCTAAGAAATGTAATTATAAAGCAAATATATAAAAGTATAGGTAACCTACGTGAAAATACAGTCAAGTTTGAACCAGAATATATAAAAGCGTCACATTAATAACAAGAAAAGTGCTCAGAGAGGCCAAGACTGTTCATTTCCCCATATGTCACTGTTAGAAATGCAGGATTTGTTTATTAGTTATTGACGATCAGAAATCACAGCAACGTAGAATGTGGCCATTTAGTATGCAGTGGTAGAAAAAACTTTCTGAACAACTTAAAATTTTACACAATCGCAAATATTATCATGAAATATTTGTCTTTTTAGTGTTTCAAAAAGTGTGGCTGCATTGGACAGACACAAAACAAATACAAATGATGTATTTTTTGTTTATTGTTTACAAGGAAAATGAACAGAACTAAATTCTACCAAAATGGACCAATAGTCAAAATTTCTTATTTTTCTGGAACCAGTTTTTTTTTGTTTTTTGTTTTTTTAGGGCTTTTTTTTTTTCAAATTTGTTGAGTATTATGGCTGTGCTTGTACTAAATGAAATTGCACTTAGAGAGCGCAATTTCGATTTTCAATTTTCAAATTTCCATTTCTAAGAGTGATTCTTCTTGCAGTATTTCACAAATGTATGGGGTGTCCAAATCATTTTTCCACCACTGTAGATGTACCCACAAAGAAAATGACCTTGCACTGAGCACAGGTGTGTGTTATGCATGTGTACGTTATGTACGGATACCGAATCGCGTGACCTAAATATGTAGCGGGTAGCGAGAATTGATGGGACTCGGAAACACCCTCACAATTTAATCAGTTTTTCCTTGTATCATTTCTGACGGATAAGTCCAAATAAATCTGCAGCGGTTGATTTGTAGCAGGATCACAATCATGTGATCGTCAGCAGGCACCTGACGTAGCGTTCACTTGTTGTCATGGTTACAGTGATGCTGTGCCGCTATCTTGCAATGATGCAAAAATCTTTACAGTTCAATGGATCCAGACTGTAAGGCACATCACTGCCAAAATCCAATCCCTTGGTCCTTGTGTCATTTTTGACCTTCCCCGAAAATTTCATCCAAATCCATTAGTCTGTTTTTAAGTAATGTTGTGCACAGACAGACGGACGGTCAAACCAATGCTGGTCATCACATAACTCTGCCCCATTCCTTGGTGGAGTAAAAAGCAGTTGAAATAAAAAAACAATCCTTAGCTTAGGAGGCGGATTCAGCAGCCAGCATCATGACTAAAAGCTATTTCACCATGTTTGGTCTTAAAAAGTCTTTTTCTTTTGGGTGCCTCTGTTTTTACGACACACTTAAACATCTCCTCAGGATATGGAATAACACTCTATTAACTTAAGATGTAACTGCATGCAGGATGTACTGAAGCAGCATTGTAAATGAATTGATCAGACACCACCTGGACGTGTTACAGAGAACAGCCAGGTGTAAATGATGCCTGTGACTACACATCTAACAGAACAATCAACTCAGTGTTCCGAAAGGTCATCGAAATCTTCTTCTTCATGCCGTCTCGTGGTCTCGGTCAAAAATTCTTCAAATTTGCCCCCTGTTCTCAGCACACACAAAAAATAAGTAGAGTCCCTGCCTTCTTCAGGTGGTTCTTGAGGAAAGTCTACAACTGTTCAAATAGATTGAGAGATGAGCAGTAATGTCAGGCTTCTTTCAGCATTAGTAATGTTAGTCTTAGAAATGTCTGTATTTTGAAAGAAAAGCAATTTTTTTCCAATGAAAATAACAATAAATGAATCAGAAATCCAGTCTAGACATTGTTAATGTGGTAAATGACTATTCTAGCTGGAAACAGCTGATTTTTAATGGAATATCTCCATAGAGGTACAGAGGAACATTTCCAGCAACCATCACTCCTGTGTTCTAATGCTACATTGTGTTAGCTAATGGTGTTGGAAGGCTAATTGATGATTAGAAAACCCTTGTGCAGTTATGTTAGCACATGAATAAAAGTGTGAGTTTTCAAGGAAAACATGAAACTGGCTGGGAGACCCCAAACTTTTGAACGGTAGTGTATGTCAGAAGGTCTCTAAATCCTTAAACTCTCTGGTTGTTTCAGTATTTACACACAAATCAAACTCTTAGAATTTTTTACCCTCTTCACATAGCATCATCCACCGATCAGCTACGGTATTATGACCACTGACAGGTGAAGTGAATGACATTGATCATATTGGTTTTATGTGTCGTTCTACTGGAAAACCTTGGATTTTGGCATCTGTGCTGATGAGACTTAGACACCAACGTCCCAGAACAAACGCACTCCTTCATGCACATGAAATGCAAAATCCCCGCAGGAAAATACACCCCACCACATCGCAAAAATATCAAACAATCTGGAGAATCTTGAGGAACATGTTGTTGATTTGACCTCCAAACTTCCTAGACCCCATTCCGATCAGGCATCAACAGGATGCAGTGGAACAAGTCTGATTCACAAAGTGTATCTCTCTATATGTGGTGAGCATTTCTGTGTGTGCTGCGACAAAAGCTGGAATACTTCAGGACGTTGCTGGGAATCCTCCAGTTTTTGGAAACTTCTGGAGTTTCCAAGTGATCCAGAGAAAGGATTAGTACATTCAGTGGCACATAGCAAAAATAAATAGTTATTCAAGCAACCTTGATTTTTCCAAAAATCAAATGCAAGAAGTCTAACTTTCTGGTCGTAAAACAAACATTGTTTTTCTTGTGTTTGCGTGTTTTGGAGTCATAAATAAGTCGCAAACCTTTCCTTTGCTTAACAAGTTTGAATTCTCAGTAGAACGTGGGGAAAAAACGGATGATAAATGGATTGTGTTCTAACAGTCAGTAGTTGAACTGATTGGACGGCATTGTGCAAGTAGGTTTAGTCGAAGTCTGCAACCATGCATGTGTAAGATGGTGATAAAATCAAAAAAAGGTTGCAAATTCAGATAATTAGGGATGTTTTCTGCACGTATTCTCATGAGAAAGAAGACACAAGTGAGGTGCAAAAAACACTAATTAATTTCTTCACATAAGCACATTTGTTTAAGGGAACACATACTTTGTTTCACCTGAGGAGCATTTCTCTTTCTCCACATAAAGCGTTTAAGCTGCATATTTCAGTCATCAGTCTCACACACGTCTGACAGAACAGATACGCTGGTATTTTAATGAATCCAGCTGTCTTCACTGGAGGCTTAATGACTTGCTTTATACTTGCGCTTTGTGCCCATGAATGCGGGAGGAAGTGTTTTTGTATGCTGCTGTGTAACGCCTTCTATGTAGTCACAGTTTTGTAGCGCAGAGACAGATGGGATCTACACCTATGGAGCAGGTAAAGGTTCACTATCTTACACCTAAGTAGGGCTCCGTATACATTGTGTTTGTCATTTAGAGAACCTCACACCTGACAAAATAAGTGTTTCTCAAAGGATTTTTTTTTTTATTTGCCTCGAGTGCTTTAGATGTGTGTGTTTCTTCAACAACTCTTCCAAAACATGAATGCCAGCTAAACGGTTGCCAGATTTTCTCTTTACCTTCATCTGTGTTTCTGTGTGATTTTTTTTTTATTTAATTTTTTTTTCCAGGATTTCTACGATGAGCAGGGTGTGTTTTCCGAGAGTTTCTGGCCCCAGAGCGAGCCTCCTCAGGCCATGGCTTTCAACCCCAGAGGAAGGGTCAACAAGCCTCTGACTCCACCTCCGACCACACAGTCCATCAACAACCAGGTCGGTGCCGTCAGTCTTGTGTTCATTCGCTGTGATTGCATTTAATCAGTGCTGCAGTTACAAAAGGATGCCACACGCTGTTTGTTAAAGTATTGACAAGATATGTAGTAGACTTCAGAGTTACTGTTAGCAACTACACTACCATTCAAAAGTGTAGGGTCTCTTAGAAATGTTCAGATTTTTTGAAAGAAAAGCTTTTTTTCCCAGTGAAGATAACATTAAATGAATCATAAATCCAGTCTAGACATTGCTAATGTGGTAAATGACTATTTTAGCTGGAAACGGCTGATTTTTAATGGAATATCTCCATAGAGGTACAGAGGAACATTTCCAGCAACCACTGCCCATAGATTGAGAATGGGCTTGAAATACAATGGATATTGTGTTTAGTAGTTGTACATTAGAAATGAGCAGTATTTCCAGGGTTCTCGCCAGCGCATTTCAGCGTAACGGGCCGTTACGCTGTCAGTTTAAAAGATTAGAGAGAGCAGCGTGTGTGTGTGTGGGGGGGGGGGGGGAGCGAGGGGGGGGGGGGGGGGGGGAGCGAGATGTCCGAGCGACCCTGAATGCAGCGCGAGCGAGAGAGACAGCAGTCGGTTCGGTAGAGGAGGAGAGAAGGTGTGTAGTTGCTGGGTTGGCGGTACTGTGCAGGTCAGCCACTGTTTATAGACAATAAAGGCTGCAGTGTTCTTCGATACGGCTGGGCTCCTGTGTCTTTGCCTCTACGGTTGCTGAGGAAGTGAAGGGGGTTAACCCCGGGCTTCCTGACCACGGTAGGGGGCCGAACAGGAAGGGTTAACACTGTGATTAGGGCCGCTGCGCTGTTATTTTGACAGATAACGCCATGTGCGTTTGTTTTTATCGACTGGGTGCCTATCTAGGTTAATTTATGTCTCCCCACCTCAGCCATACTTTCCTGTCGATTGACTCGTTCCCGTCTAAAATTGAGTCGTTTCCAATCTCGGGGTTACAATTAGCATGTCTCGGTTGTTTCTGTGATGCCATGTATGGTGAATAGTGACCTAAATCACGAGCATTTGGAGCATCTGTGTGACGCTCATTGGCTGACATCTGGGCCGGCCGCTCGCGAGATTTAATGAAGGCTATTGTGCATGCGGGAGGACCTGCCGTTACGCTGTAAAAAAAATCCTGGTGAGAACCCTGATTTCTATAGTCGTAGATGCTGGATTTTACTGGACAAGTGCATGTAGGGGTTTTAAGGACGTTCACAAATGAAATTCACATTTAAACCTCGTGAGCCAGACTTATCTCCACTAGGGCTGCAACTAACGATACATCGACGAGTCGTCTGAGCACGATACGTCATCAAAAGCGGAAGTGAGCGCGCAATGCAACAGAAATTCCCTTCCGACCGGAGCGCGGAACACGGACAAACGTCGGCGCGGCATCGTGCATGCATTATGTATCCACGATGCAGCGCCGACGTTTGTCCGTGTTCCGTGCTCCGGTCGGAAGGGAATTTCTGTTGCATTGCGCGCTCACTTCCGCTTTTGATGACGTATCGTGCTCAGACGACTCGTCGACGCGTCGTTTGGTGCAGCCCTAATCTCCACATCCTGACGTTGGCACTAGAGAATGGTCTGACACCTCACTATCATTCAGCCAAAGGGCAAAAAAAGCTCTGCATTGCTTGTGTTTATTTTAAACCAATCCCAGTTGCTTGGGGTGAAGGATGCCTCTGCAAGTTAGAGCTGGAGGGGGGTGTTTTTGGTGGAGCACTGGGATAGGTAGGCGAGCACTCTTATTAAAATGGCTAAATCACCAAAAGAACCAATGCATGATCTGAATCTGTATCAAAACCTGGCATTAGCAGCCTGTCATTTGTTGCTCAGAGGCTGCTGGCTGTTGTTTCCTATCAGGAATTCTTAAGACAAATTCAGCCTAATTTGATCTTAAGTGGGCCGGACCATGTAAAGTCAGAGCATGAGAACCTATAAATAACCACATAAATAACCACCATTTTTCCTTTGTTTTAGTGCAAAAAATACATTGTAAAAATGTTCACATTTAAGGAATTATCTTTTTACAAAACTTCATGAACGACCTGAAGTTTCTGTAGGAAAAAAAGTTCAATTTCAACAACATTATGCCACAGTTTATCATTTACACATTACAACTTACAGGTCACAGAGTGTCTATAAACCACACAACATTTAATCACATCTGGAACTGAATGATATAATATTTTACTTTATGATTTAAATGACAAAAAAAAACGACAAAAATATTACAAAAATGAGACACAAAACAACAAAAGCGAGAAACAAAATGGCAAAAAATTAGAAAAACAAAAAACAAAATTTTAACAAAAAGTTACAAAGCAACAAAAAATCACAAAATGATGCTCAAAACAACGAACAACACAAAAACCAAAATGACAAAAATGAGACAAAAAAACAAGCAAAACGTAAAGGAAACACAAAACAACAAAAATGAACAAAACGACAAAAACACGAGACAAACAAACAAAACTCAGATGAAAAAAAGATTTAAAAAATTACAAAATCAAGACAAAATATTCCAAATATTCGAATCTCAAAATAAATATTCGGATACCACCGTCACGACTGAATATTCAGGTCCCGCTCTAAAAACGACAAATGTCAACATTTTGAGAATGTACTTTCTTGCACTAAAACAAACAAAAAGATTTGGAGTTGTGGTTATTTATAGGTTATTATGCTCTGGTTTTACTGCTCACTTTAGATCAAATTGGGCTGAATGTGGACCCTGAACTAAAATTAGTTTGACACCTCTGACTTCAATCTTTAAAATACAAATGTGACAGTTTTCATGCCTTTTCTCTGTCTCTTCTTATCATAAATTGCTTATCTCTGTATTTTAGACTTTTGGTTTCACAAAAGAAACAAAATGGAGACAGAAAAGGTACAAACTGGGACGATGTTCTCCCAATTTTCTGCCATTTTATAGTGTAACCAATTAGGCAGACAGTCAGGAAAGTAATCAGTGGTTTAATTGACAATGACAATAATTGTTGCTGCTCTACATTTTATATTTAATGACATTTAGAGGATGAGAAAGGATGGAAGTGTTATACATTAGAAGTACTCAGTGCAGTGAATCATGTTGCAATGATGAGTCTTGCTATACCTTTCTGGGTGTGACTGGTTTCATTTAGTGAAGATGTCTGCTGTATCCCATCTGGCTTTTGTGACAACTGACAAAAGGCAGAATTTAGCACAGTGCAGCGTTAAAATAATAAAACCCACACACTGAACTCAGAACAATTAAACACAGATAAGACAGAAACACAATTGAAGGATTCAGCTTTAGTGAGATGGACTGTTTTTTTCCCCTCTCCAAGTCCCTGCCTACACACTTTGACTGACAGGTGTGTTGACTTAGAAAATAAAAATGCTACAGAAACTTGCATTTCAATTTTTCGAGAGCAGACACGAGTGTGGAAAGGTAAATGCCACTGAGGTTGAACTTACCCTCATGCAGTAAAAGTTAAATGGCACATTGAAGTAAAAAAATATTTTTTGTCTTTGATAATTTAACAACAGTTGTAGCTGCAGTTTAAAAATATGTTTTTGATTTAAAAGACACAAAGTTAAGAGTAGAGCAGTGAAAAAAATTAAATGTTACGTGTTTTGTATTTTTATGGACATGTTTGCTACATTGCTTTAATTATTGAAGTAAAGATTAAAAAGACTAGTAACTCATTAAATTAATGCATTACAGTACAGTTAATTCAAATTACATTAAACAATACACAAGTGAATAATACTGGCAGACAGTGTGCACACAAAATGTCAACTGACATTTAGTGGATTTTGAATAAATGTGTAAAACAGTTGCTGTACAGTATTAATATCAATTTTATTGTGTTTATCTTAAATTTTTCTAAAGACACATTAACAAAACAAAGCCTGCGTATATACTGTATAGACGTGAATGGATATACTGCATGCAAAAAAAGCACAAAGCTAATTAAACTGTTCAACAGTTTTGGGTCACCCAAAGAATTTCATGTTTTCCATGAAAACTCACACTTTTATTCATGTGCTAACATAATTGCACACGAATTTTCTAAGTTGCTCTATATGAGCTAAAGTTGATACTATTGGTTAAAGTTGATCGATATTAAAGTTGCTCAAAACTGAGTTGAAGTTGCTGTACATTAGCTGAAGTTGCTCCATATTAGTGAAAGTTGCTCTAACAAAGTCGCTCTATAGAAGTTAAAGTTGCTCCATCTTAGCTGAAGTTGATATTAATGGTTAAAGTTGCTCAAAAATGAATTAAAGTTGCTCAAAAATGAGTTAAAGTTGCTCTATATTAGCTAAACGTGATATTATTTATTAACCCCTTAAGCTTCAGTGTACCGCCGGCGGTACACTTACTAATTTGCATAGGAATTTCAAGAATGTCCGACGGCTGCAAACACGATTATACAAACACTATACGCCGATGGAAAGCTTAGATTCTCATGAATCCGCCGGTATAAACCACTTTCAGATGCGATTACCACAGCGGGTGAGAAGAACACATTTGTCCGACAAAAACGAATATCCATCCATCCGTTCTCTATACACGGCTTCAACGCACACAGCGCGACTCACATTTCCGGGTTCGTTATTACACACAAAAAAAAGATTCCACAAAAAACGGCCATAATCCAAGCTTTAACATCCAGATGACACAAGCCAGTAAACTATTTTATCCAAAACATGTCTTGAAGTCTGTATAAAATCCACGAATCGGTCATTTTCAAGGAAATGCACCTCGTGATGCCCATCCAATATTCCCTGTATTTTTCGTAATTTTTTTAATTTAAAAATAGAATATTAGCAATTTTTTTGTACTGAAAACGGCTGGAATTGACTGAAGCTTAAAGGGTTAAAGGTGCTCTATATTAGCTAAACATGATATTATTTATTAAAGTTGCTCTATATCAGCTAAACTTGATATTGATTGAAGTTGCTCTGTATTAGCTGAAGTTAATATTATTGGTTAAAGTTGCTCAAAAATGATTAAAAGTTTCTCAAAATGAGTTGAAGTTGCTCTACATTAGCTAAAGTTGCTCCATATTAGTGAAAGTTGCTCTGTAACAATTAAAGTCGCTCTATTGAAGTTAAAGTTGCTCCATCTTAGCAGAAGTTGATATTAAATGCTAAAATTGCTCTGTATCAGTTAAAGTTGCCCCTGTATTGTTTAAAGTTGCTCTAAAATGAGTTGAAGTTGCTCTACATTAGTTAAAATTGCTCTATATTAGCTAAACTTAATATCATTTATTAAAGTTGGTCAGAACTGACGGTCTATACTGCGTTCCTCCACAGCTTCTGTTTCAGTACCCAGTGAGCCAGTCGCAGCCAGCTCCGTTTTATGTCGGTGGGCCCATGGGTGGGATTGACAGCATGGCGGGGACTGAGCCCAGTCAGCAGGCTCCGCCCCCCACTCCAATGACCCCGGCCCCGCCGCCCTCCACCTCCTCTTGCTCCGCTGGGCCATCCCCTTCATCCCAGGGATCCGAGACCTCGTTCGACTGCATGCACTGTGGCAAATCTTTACGTTCCAGGAAGAACTACAGCAAGCACATGTTCATCCACTCTGGTAGGTTCACCTCACACAGTGATTGGCCAGCTATGCGTAGGTGCAAAAACTTCTCTCTGTCTCACTCTTCTTTCTGTGTTACGCAACCGTTTCTGTCACTTTTTATGTGAACAGCGGAGTCTATCGCTATGAGAACGTCTGCACAGTTACTCCCATATTTAAGGAATAGGGCAGTCTGCGTGGCGGCTAGCTGCTGCTGCTGTTAAGATTAGCATAATTCAAGCCACTTATGTCCAGAGTGCTCTTTAGTCATTCTCTGGCAGTGTTTGTTCTCCAAGTCAAGAAATAAAATATTTATAGTTTGCATAATGCCGTTGAAATTTGTATACAAAAAAATTTTCAAGCTTCTTGAAGATCCAGTCATGACCCAAGCAGAGAGAGCCACCAAGCCACTGTGCTGCTCGGACACTCAAAGTGTCGAAAAAATGATGGATAAAAGATGAATGATGCACCTTTCAGTCATGAAGGCGACTGACATTTGTTGCGATGAGTTCCTGCTTTGTGGTCTGTGTTCTTAATGTAGTAAAACTCAACAGTTTGTAATTTTAAGAGCAAGGACCTTTCTGTTCAAATTAGAAATGACATGACTATTGCAAGCTCACACAGATCTGAATGATTTAACGTTTTAGTGATAATACACAGTGGCGTATTTGACACTATACACTTGTGTTGAGCAAATGAATCCGCAATCGAAACATTGATTTTGAAGGGAAGTTGTGGTGCAATCAGAGGTCAAGCTCATCCAGCCGGCTAGGCTATGAAAACATTAATTTCCTGCAGGCATTGTGGATGCAGCTCAGGATGTCGAAGGCCAACATGCTGGTTTTATGATGGTCCTTTGCAAATGCATCACAGACAATCAGTCATAAGAGTGAATGGTGAAGGAAAGGATGTTTTATATGTTTACTAGTTAATAATAGTAATGAAGAAAAAGAAAGTCAATTCACTGTGACACTCAAAGGCTACTGGTAGCTACAGACGTTGGTGAATGAATCAGTTGTTTGAACGGCTCTTTTAAGTGAACGGTGAGAACCGGTTAGCAGTTCCAAGCTGTTCGTATGTGTAAATTGCTAATGCTTTCTTCACGTGTCACCTGTGTTCCCCATGAGTCTGAGCTGTCCATGCTTCATTCACATGAACGCAGCTCTATGTGCAGCTAGCTTAGAGGAGGAGTGTGAGCCCCGCCCGAGTCCGACTGACTGGAGACTAAAGCATAGCTACATTTACTGCTTTATCAGGGAGGAGGAGATATTGGAAACGGGAAAAAAGAAAACATAAAATGATCCGGAGTCAAAGGAAACGTAGCAGCATTTGGATGCACTTTTCTGGGGCTGACACGCAAAGTAGAGCACAGTGCAATATTTGTCAGTCATGGTATCATTTCTGACAGCTGAAATATTGAAAAGGTTCAACATAGACTGTATCTATTTAACATAGATGTACCCATAAACAAAATGACCTTGTGCTGAGCACAGGTGTGTGTTATGCACGTGTACGTTATGTACGGATACCAAATCGCATGACCTAAATATGTAGCGGGTTGCAGGAATTGATGGGACTCAGAAACACCCCCACAATTTAATCAATTGTTCCTTGTATCATTTCTGACAGATAAGTCCTGATAATTCCACTGTAGCAGATTTGTAGTAGGGTTGCGATCATGTGATCGTCAGCAGGCAGCTGATGTAGTGTTTACTAGTTAGCATAGTTACAGTGCCGCTATCTCACAATGATGCAGAACTCATTAATGAATCTGTGGATCCAGACTATGAGCTGCATCACTCCCAAAATCTAATCACTTGGTCCTTCTGTCATTTCTGACCTTCCCTGAAAACTTCCTCTGAATCCGTGAGTCCGTTTTTGAGTAATGTTGCTGACAGACAGACAAACCAACACCGATCGTCACAGAACTCCACTGAGTTCCTTGACAGAGTAATTAAGCTTAGCTGCAGAGGTACATGTGCATAAAATGAATAAACAGATAATAAATGATCTTCTAAAAGCTTATGGTTCATTTTACTTTCACATATGAGCTATGATGTATGAAGATGGAAAAACAAATTCCTACCTGCCTGCCCCTCCAGGTCAGAAACCTCATCAGTGCTCCATCTGCTGGCGCTCCTTCTCCCTGCGGGACTACCTCCTCAAACACATGGTGGTGCATACTGGCGTCAGGGCCTTCCAGTGCACCATGTGCGGTAAGCGGTTCACCCAGAAAAGCTCCCTCAACGTGCACATGCGCACACACCGTGCTGAGCGCACCTTCCAGTGCAACGTGTGCCACCGGGCTTTCACCCACCGCACCTTGCTGGAGCGCCATGCCCTGCAGCACGCCCACCACGCCCCCCAGACCCCGGGCCAGGGCCAAGGGCGTGGAGCCGACATGACCTCACCTACCAAGCACAGTCCTCCAGCTATGGGAGGGCCCTCAGGTATGGCTGGCGCGGCTGGCATGGTTGGTAGCATGGCCAACATGCCCAGCCATGGAGCTTCCTCCACCTAGAAAGAGAGCGATGAAAAGTTAAAGGGGAGAGAAGGGGAGGTTAGTGAGCGAGCCCATTCCTTGAACCAACACTTATTTGGTCCTAACAGCCTTGTTGATCTTTTGTTCTGGTGGAAGAGCGCTTACAGGTCCCCATTGTTTTTAGCTTAAAGCCACCTTCAATCAGGGTTCCTACACAGGGCTGGAAGGCCTTTTAAGTTTGAAAATATTGTAAATGTATAAAGTGTTTTGGAATTGCACAAAAATCCTGGGAAAGTTTGAGAGGAGAAAAAAAGATTCCTTTTCTGGAAACCCGTCGTAAATAGTTGTAGCCCTACTGTCATTTCCTGTGTTGTGACATTTGTTGCCGTGAGGATTAATCATCAGCTGTAGAGCAGCATCGCTAGCAATCACACGCCTCATCGAATAGCCATCCAGAAAAAGTCTTGAAATGTGTAGGAACCCTGTTTCAAAGAGACCAGAGACTCACCAAAGAGGTTAGGAAAACAGCCGGGTTTGGGTGAGGAGGAGGGAGGGTGTGGCGTTTCTAGGTGGAGGTGGGGGTGGGGGGTGGGATGAAGATTGGTGTTAAAAGGAGTTGCATGTTAGGGGTGGGTGGGGCGGGCATTGTGCAAGGTTTGATTCACTCTCAATTCATTTAATTCAATCGATTCTCCTCGTCGAACCTTTAAGTCCTATAAATCAACCATGAAAATAACAGGAGCAACGAGCTCATGTGACGGTTGTAGCAAATGGTTTTGTTGGAGACATCGGCAAATACGTGAGTAAAATGTTGTCCTAACTAATAGATGAAGCAATTCTAAAAGGAGCCATAGCATAAAGAATTTATTTTTAAGGATTTTATCATCATATTTTGCTGCCTCTTGTGTACTAGCAAGGTAGCGCGAAAATGTCAGTTAGCATTACTATTATTAACATGTTTGTTGTCCAGCTTTTTTTATTATCCTCCTTCTGATTCTGATACTTGCATATGTATATTAATTATATACTTGACCAGTTTAGTATGTCAGTGAAAACTAGCCCTTGCAAAGTAGTGCTATCTAGCTAGCTTGCTAGCTATAGCTGATGGCCTGAATCAGCCATAAGTATTGCACCGTGGAACCAGTGGAGCCTTCAGTCTACAAAGAAAAAATATTTTTCAAATTAAATTTCAGTGAGTAAGTTAAAGATTCATTTAATGAAGCTGATCAGTGTGGTCCAATGTAAACAGTTTTACATGACAAAAGTCTTGTAAAGACTCAGCACTTCGAGCACAGATCAGATAGTCCTGCTTCATGTCGTTCGTTTATTTTGCTTCCACCAGTTTTCATATTAAGATGTTTCCAACTTAAGGCAAAGTCCTACAAGGTCAGTTTGATGTCAGGGTTAGGTTAGGAGTGAACAGTTGTTTGATTTCTTATAGAAATCACAGTTTTCCCTTTGATAACTGCTTCATTTCAAAGGCTGCAGGTGGGAGTGTAAGTTCTTCAGCACATCTGACCAGTGGTTTAAACCGACTCACCACATTTTAAGTCTACTCCACAGTAAATAGTGAACTGCTTGATTTAAAATACGGATATTAATGCTGAAACAATTCCTCGAGTTAATCGTTTACTAAAATTCCTTGTGGCAAAATTCTCAGAATCGAGGCTTCGTTTAATCCACTACATACTAGACCCAACGTCACTAACTAGTCCGGACTCAGACTTCATCTGATACAGACTCAGACCTATAATCAATAAATTAAAAGGGGATTTAAATTTGACGGAGCGCTTCTATTTTAACCCTCATGTCGTCCTGTGGGTCAAAATTTACCCGTTTTAAAGTTTGAAAATGTGGAGAAAAAAATATATATTTTCACAGTGAAACTTCTGATGTCCACATTTTCAACAACTTTGAGAAATCCTTGAACATTTTTGGTGACAAAAAAAATGTTGAAAATGTTTCTTAAGAACATTCACAAAAAAATCAACCAAAATCCAGGGAATTTGCTGGATTTTTTTTGTGAATGTTCTTAAAGAAAGTATTAGAAGTTTTACTGATTTATATGTCATCACTTCAGATATTTTTTACGGGGCAACTTTTGTAGTGTTCACAATATTTAGCAGATTAGAGGACTGTACCAGTTTAATATAGTCGGGCTTTCTTTGTGCGAGTCAACCAAAACTAAAACCTCAGTCAGGGTTAACAGGGATGAAGGTGGTTTTCAACATAGAGAAAATAGGTCAGTTGCCAAAGATAAAACAACATATTGTACATGACATGGTATGAAGAGCGACAAAGCCAGCATTTGGTGCTTATGATGGTCGCTTAAGTCAATAACAGGACAGTCAAAGCCGTTGGTGTCAGCCGGAGCTCAGAGATTTAATATTCAGTTTATATTATTATTTTCATTTTCTATTCGGTTAAGTTTGTGCTCCTCTCCTCCATTTTGTTGGTTCCCTGCATCGTGTAAAAACAGCAGCATTGATGACACCGCCACCTTTCTGAGAAGTTCTGAGATTTTATGTGCACATATTCACTTGAGCTCAAAAGGCTGCCTGTGTAAACAATGCCTCAGTTTTTACTCTTTAACAGAGCTGCTGTTTTTCTGATGAAGTGCACCGATGGATATTTTTACCAAATCCTACAGACATGCACTACCGTTCAAAAATTTGGGGTCGTTTAGAAATGTCCTTATTTTTGAAAGAAAATATTTTTTTTCCAACAATAAATTAATCAGAAATACAGTCTAGACATTGCTAATGTATTAAATGACTATTCTAGCTGGAAACATCTGATTTTTAATGGAATATCTCCACAGAGGTACAGAGGAACATTTCCAGCAACCATCACTCCTGTGTTCTAATGCTACATTGTGTTAGCTAATGGTGTTGAAAGGCTAACTGATGATTAGAAAACCCTTGTGCAGTTATGTTAGCACATGAATAAAAGTGTGCATTTTCATGGAAAACATGAAATTGTCTGTGTGACCCCAAACTTTTGAATGGTAGTGTTGTTTAAGCAACATGTACAGCCAGTTATGTGTAGTTGGACAGCTAACGTTAACGACCTTTGAATGCACCTTTTGGTATATTTGAGATTTAGAAAAGGACCTCCTGAAATAAGTGAATTGAATGTGAATGGAACCCGGCATCATTTAGGAGGGGATGAGGGCGACAAAGAAGATTGTTGATGAATGAATCGACGGGGAAGAAAAATAGTCAAGTGAGACTGCAGCAGTAGGGAGGGGAGGGAGGGAAAGGGAGGTGGGGTGGGGTAGGAGGAGAAGGAGGCGGGATGCACAGCAGCGTGAATGAAATTCACCATCATCCATCAGACCGCTTTGTAACATTTTCCACAGGCGCCACCGTTCGGCCCCAGGATCATATACCTCGAACCAGGATGAGCCCCTGACGGCTCAGAGGGACACTATTTTCTCATTTGAAATGTTTGGGAAACATTTCGGCATGTTTTACACACACACACACACCTACAATTACCTCGGTGGTCCAAAGACAGGCATTATGCTTCACATCTTTTAAGCTACATCAAACGAAGAAACCGTGAAAACTAAAGCTACGATAGATCCATTTACTTTTGAAAGCTTGCTAAAGTAATTCTGTGTAAAATTCCTGTACATCACTATAACGCTCAGTTTGTTATTTGTTGCTCATGTGATTCTTTGATGCAGAAATAAGGGAGAGCATTAAAAAAAAAAGTCTTTTCAAGAGAAAGAGCCATTCGGAGGAGGTTAAACTTGGATGAATAACTATGACAAATCAGTGACTATTATCAGGATTTTTATTGAGTGTTTGGTTGTGTTTGTCTTTTGGGGCTCTGGTTAATAATAAATGGGAAGTGTTTGTTGCTTAAAAAAATAAAAGCTTTTTTCATGGCACTATAAAAAAACAACTTTTCAACCTTTTAGTAAAACTAAATTAATCATGAAAATGTACAATCACCCCTTCAAATTTGGACAACGTCGAACGTGTGATAATGTAAATTATCACATTAATATTTATGACGATTTGATCTCTATGCACAATTAAGTTTGCACATCATGTTACTGAGACCTAGGTGGTGTTGTCCCCTAAAGTATTTGGCCTAAGATTGGTTTTTTATTTTACTTTTTTTTTAACACCTTAAAGGTGTTTTTTAAAAAGACCTAATGTGTCCCTGCTTTTTGCTCATTTTCCTCAGTGTTTGTTAGTCGAAGCATTATATAATATCCAGTAGTTTTCTTCGACTTTGTAAGAGCCTTCTAATTGCCATGATTTTATAAGTGGACCTCCCTAATATTTGAGAAATTTTGAGCTTTGAGAATTTTTGCGAGTGATGAAATAATTTGACAAAAAAATCACTTTAATCGAGACTTCATTTCATTTAAAAAAGGAAAAAAAAAAGTGAATCCAGCTAAGATTAAAATTCTTTCTGCCTTGACTTCACTATAAATATTGACATAAAATGTCCCACTTCAATGTGGAAAAAAGCTGCTTATTTACACAGAGCAGGCCTGGCAGCGTGCGAGCGTTGGCTTCTGAACGTTGCAAACTAACTTGCAGACTCAGTAGTTTGTTTCTCCAGTGTTGTGGTTTAAAAAGAGTTAAAGTGAAGCTGGACTGAAACTCCTCCAACTCGCTGTCAGTTATAAGCTATATAGAAATTTTACCGCCAAAACTTTGGTGCTTTCTTTTTTTTTTTTTTTTGAAAATATTTACCTCATTAGCCAGTTGCCAACGCCGCGCTGTGGTCTGGGTTTGGTAAATAAGCAGTGTTGAGCTGTTTCAGAGGTTTGATCTATCCTCAGCAGTGGAAGTGGTTTTGGTGCATTTTGTCTGAGGCGGACCCTTGTACAGTACTGTAATATGTGTGCTTTGAAGCCATGTCAGCGCATTGTAACGTACTGTGTTATGCCTTTTTTTCTGTTCTCTGTTTTGTGTTTTATTGAGACGGATGATAATTGTTTTTCTACATTAATATTTCTTTAACAGAGGTTAAATATGTCAGAAGAAGAAACAGTCATTTTATAAAAAAAACACTTGTCATCGTAAACATACATCTTTTATGTATAAAAAGACTAAAGGCATGATTTTAACTTTTTCTGAGAACTTAGATGTCGTACTCAATGAATTAATTGAATTTTAAAAATGAGTGATTTCAAAGATTTCTTTCTCCAAATAAAAAGTCTTCTATGGCTCCCAGCCAGATGTTTGTCCTAGATCTAAGTTTTTTCAAATACTGTTAGTTATTTCTTCTTTTGCGTGTTTGTGCCGACCAAAGCTCAGTGTTGGTGCCACTATGTCTCCTCATCGAACATCCATCATCCATACACCGCTTAATCCTTATTAGGGTCATGGGGGCTGGAGTCTATTCCAGTTGACTTAGAGTGAAGACAGGGAACACCCTGGACTGGTCACCAGTCTGTCACAGGACTACCTATAGAGACAAACAATCACACTCACATTCACACCTACGGACAATTTAGAATCACCAGTTATCCTGAGCATGTTTATTGACCATGGGACGAAGCCGAAGAACCCTGTCACTTCACAGGTGATCCTTCTCAACTTTAATCTGTGGAATTTCTTCCCTTCTTAATGGGGTTGGGACCATCAGCTGTGTTGTGCAGAAGTCAGGTTGGTACACAGTTGACAGCCCTATTTGACAACTGTTAGAATCCATATTATGGCAAGAACCAATCAGCTAAGAAAAGAAAAACCACAGTCCATCATTACTTTAAGAACTGAAGGTCAGTCAGTCTGGAAAATTGCAAAAAGTTTGAATGTATCCCCAAGTGCAGTCACAAAAACCATCAAGCGAGATGATGGAACTGGCTCACGAGGACCACCGCAGGAAAGGAAGACCAAGAGTAGACAGAGGAGACTGATCAATCAGGCCTTTATGGTCAAACAGCTGCTAAGAAACCACCACTAAGGGAAAGCAACAAGCAGAAGAGATTTTTTTGGACCAAGAAACACAAGGAATGGACATTGGACCAGTGGAAATCTGTGCTTTGGTCTCATGAGTCTAAATTTCAGATCTTTTCTTCCACCTGCTGTGTCTTTGTACGACACAGAAAAGATGAATGGATGGTCTCTACATGCATGGTTCTCACCGTGAAGCATGGAGGAGGAGGTGTGATGGTGTGGGGGTGATTTGCTGGTGATACTGTTGGGGATTTATTCCAAATTGAAGGAACACTGAACCAGCATGGCTACCACAGCATCCTGCAGTGACATGATATCCCATCCGGTTTGCATTTAGTTGGACCATCATTTATTTTTCAACAGGACAATGACTCCAAACACACCTCCAGGCTGTGGAAGGACTATCTGACCAAGAAGGAGAGTGATGGAGTGCTGCATCAGATGACCTGACCTCCACAGTCACCTGACCTAACCCCAATCCAGATGGTTTGGGATGAGATGGACCACAGAGTGAAGGCAAAAGGACCAACAAGTGCTCAGAATCTCTGGGAACTCCTTCAAGACTGTTGGAAAACCATTTCAGCTTCTACCTCATGAAGCTCATGGAGAGAATGCCAAGAGTGTGGAAAGCAGTAATCAAAGCAAAGGTGACCATTTTGAAGAATCTAAAATATAAAATATGTTTTGACTTATTTCACACTTTCTTTGTTTACTACATATTTCCATGTGTGTTCATTCATTGCTTTGATGCCTTCAGTGAGAATCTACAATGCAAATAAAGAAAAACCATTAAGTGAGAAGGTGTGTCCAAACTTTTGACTGGTAGTGTATCTCAGCGCTTAATCCTTCAGAATTTCAACAAATTTATCAGGAGCACAGTGTAAAAGCCGTGTTTTCTAGCTGTCTTTCCTGAAGGCTGGTAGATAATCTTTTTTTTTCTGCTGCTCGGGCCTTTGAAGGTCTGGCTGGTTGAGGCTGAACTCTGGCCAGAAGGCATCTGTTACTCAACAACATCTGTTCCTGTTACTCTCTTTCTCCCAACATGCCGAGGGACACACAGGCTCTCCCAAGGGTGGCCTTTTGTGTGTCCCATTGTCAATTCCATCATTGTCTGCTGAAGTCTGTTCCCATAATGCCGCGGGGTTATAAACCCCACCAGAGGCTGACTCTGCTGGGCTGATGATTTACAGTTGAACACAATCGGCGTCTTTGTGGGGCAATTAAGAAAGAAAACTGAGGGGAATTTAAAGAGGTGATTGTGAGAAACGCGTAAAATGTGAGTTGATGGATGTAGAGCTTGTTTTTTTATTTTATACTGTATGATTACCGGAAGAGGTACGGAATAAGTTTGGTGCTGTGAGATAGTGAAAACACCTTTAAAGTTATTTTTGGTGCAAACAGGAAGGGTGGAAAACCCAAAGTGTTGGAAGGCCAGTAGGTGTTACTCTACATTGATCTGAATTTTAGAGCCATGAATTACCTGACTTGTTCTTTAGGAAGAGAAATAGGAGTGGTAAATCTAGCGTAGGGACATTGTTTTTTATGAATAGGCCCCCTCTCCCGTCTCCAGGGAGACACTTTCAACTTCTGGCAGTAGCCAACAGTGTCGGCATAGAAAAGCCCACTATGGGGTCGCCAGGGGAAGACAACAGATGTTACTGATTAACTTTGCTCACAGACCCTAAAAAAGTGTTTTTCAGAGTGCTTGCAGATGGACAAAACAAGAAGTTGTACACAATTAATATTTCACGTTTAGCAATATTTATTTGGAAAAATAGTCTTGGCTAATTCCTTCATTCAAAAACGGCAAAGGAAAGAGTAACATAATTTGTACAGTACAATCCCTCTTAAATAACATTTTCTTTAAAAAGTCCCATTGACCTGAAGTGCCTTTGCAAATATCATCATTAAAAAAAGCAACTTAAATAATCATAACAATCACAAATATACAATACAAAATAAAAATAACACAAAATCATTAAATTAACTTAAATTAAATCATAATTTTAAATCATAACTTTTTTCTCATTTTTTTTCGTTATTTTACAAAAGGACAATCTGTATCAAAAAGCAACATTTTATTTTTTTAATCAAGACAAAGTTTCCATGTCCCAAACAAGAAAAGAAAAAATGAACAATACTATGTCATAAATGGTTTGGAGGGGAAGAAAACGCACTTCAGTTAACACAGTGATCAAGTATACATACAGTCTTCACAGGTCTAGTGATGGGTGCACAGCCTCGTGAAGAACAGGCCAGTATGGCCAAACATCCACCGTTTGATGCAGTTCCTGCGCTCAGCAACGGCGTGTGGGTTAGAGAAAAGGCCTGGGTGCAAATGTTGCAAAAACAAAACTCGTAGCTTCGTACGTTGTCGCCACGTGACAGTGTCCGTTTATATTTTACTTTTCACCCCCACTCCCCGATGAAAGGCAGAACAGAAAGCTAAGTAGCAGTTTACTTTCAACTGTTAACTTTTTTCTTTTTTTTTATTTACCCTGCCAGTTCTTATCCCACAGGCCGCCGCTGCCTGCGCTTAGTTTCCAGTAGAGAACCAGCTCACTCTGAATATCAGTTAAACGTCTCAGTATCAGCAGCAGTCTCAAGGCGGGACACCTCCCCCTAGGGTTAGAGCAGCATCTGAAGGAGCATAAAAACTCTCCCATAGAGCAAATGAGCAACGGGCAGCCCATTGATGGCCTGTTACACCTGGAGACACAAAAAAGACCAAAGCATTAGTTGGCAAATGTCCACAGACAGACATCGGATTTCCACTGTCAGTAGCACATTGAAAACTTACCTCAGTTGCAATTATACATTCGTCCTTCTCCTCTGACATCACAAACACAGATTTGTACTTGGTGTCCGCACATGCAGACGTTTCTGGGGCTTTCTTTTCTGATGCATCGCTGTAGGAAAGAAAGAAAAACACGTGTGAGCTTCTTCACTCTGACAGCCTCCATCTTCCATTTTGATAGATTATCAGCTTCTCAGGAACAGTTATTTACCATTTTAAACGTTTGCTGCGTTTCTCCTCAAACTCAAATGAGTCCAGGGATTGGCACTTGTCCTCGCATGCCGCCTCCAGCATGGCCTCCTTAGCCGCCTGCTCATAGTTGACCTCGTGTACGAGGTTGTAGTCTGCAGGCGGATGGCGGCTCTTGTAGCTGCTCCTCCCCGGTGAGGATCCCTCATCGGGGTCACCGCTGCAGAAGTCCATCTTCTTGTTGATATTTTTGACACCTGGCATCGGCATCACACTGATCGCCAGGTCTCTGTCACTGCGGTGGCAGTTGTTAGTCAGGTTATTTATTGTCTCTCCTTCGAGTGCAGTCTCTACTGGACCGTCGCGCTGGACTTTAGATCGGAAAAATCCAACCAGCACAGCGCATCCTGCCAGCAGCAGCAGCACCAGGGCCACACCGGACCCTATGGCCATCCAGGGCACTTCTGAGCCACGGATGGCGGCGTGCTCTGGGAGGAGGAACTGGCAGTTTCTGCCGCCGTATCCGGGAACACACGCGCAGACGTAGCGGTTGTTTCTCTCGTGGCAGGTGGCACCGTTGTGGCAAGGGTTGTGCTCACAGCGGCTGATGGGGGAGCTGCAGTTGCGGCCGGTGTATCCTGGTGGGCAGGTGCAGGTGTAACCGTTAGGACCTTCCTGGCACGTTCCACCGTTCTGGCAAGGGTACAGAGAACACTCGTCCCCAGTGTGGTCACAGTTCATGCCAGTGAAACCTTCTGGACATTGACACAGGTACGAGTTGACGAGGTCCACGCAGCGCGCACCTGAGAACAGAGATGAAGCCGAGCATCAGCATTTGGTCCACAAAGTGCTCTTACACCTTAGCTGATATTTTCTCTACACATCTCCAACAAGGCAAAAAACTAATTCTGCTGGCTAGTCGCTCTTACCGTTGGAGCAGGGGCTGGAGGTGCAGTGGTCAATCTTCTTCTCGCAGTTGAAGCCTGCATATCCTGTGGGGCACTGGCAGAAGTAGCCTCCGTCAGGGTTGTCAGCACAGCGGCCACCGTTGGAGCAAGGCCCATCGGCACACGTCATGGCGCTCAGCTCGCAGTTGTTGCCATAGAAACCGTGAGGGCAAGTGCAGGTATATGTGTTTTCCAAGTCCTGTGAGGAAAAAATAGAACAGACTTGACATCAAGATCTGCTTTACTACAGCATCTGCTGCAAACTGCTCCCAATTCAATTTTAGTTTGCTCTACTCGTTCCATTATTTTACATTGTTTTCTGGAAGCTTTTCGGGGTTGGTGTGTTGTAAAGCACAGAAAACATAGATGTGAGAACGGCGCCAGGCTGCCTACAGATATCACTGGCACTGAGCCCCAGTTAACAGGATGTCTCTATTCTTATTCCAAGTTCATCTCAGAAGACCCGACAGCACTTACTGTGCAGCTCCCTCCGTTGCGGCAGGGGTTTCCAGCGCATTCATTGACCTGGATCTCACAGCTGGCCCCAGTGAAGCCGGGTCTGCAGGAACAGGTGTAGCTGCCCTGACCAGTGTTGCTACAAGTGGCTCCATTCATGCAGGGCTTGTGGTGAGTGCAGTAGTTGAGATCTGGAAAGACACAGCGGCACATGTGGATTAGCCACAGCACAACACATGGCAGGACGACAGCAACAGCGACAGAAAGTCTTTTTGTCCTCTGGCACACATGACTATTCCTCGTCTTCCAGCGTTTTTTTGTTTCCTGGCCCCCCTTCTTTGCGGTTCTTCTAGAAACAACTGCTGCTCTGCTGTTGTTTCTTTTCCACAGATTTTGATGTCGACTTTCCTTTTTACTTTATCGAACAGTGTTTTAACTGACGACAAACCAGTGGGATGGCATACTGTTAAGATCTCATGCCAAACTTCTCAAAACTTCTCTCTCCTTTTGTTGTTGATTTTCTCTCTTTTTTGAATAAGCAAGGTTTTGTAGACTTGGAACAGACTGACTTCCAGAAAAACATGTTGTTATTTCCATGTCAAAAGATACCAAGATGCCAAGAGAAAGCACTGTATTTTTTTTTTTTTTTAAGTCTAGGCTATATAAAACCATCATTCAACAACATGTCTGGGACCTTCTTCAGACTGAAACAGACACTGAGATGTTCTTGAAACAAGAGCCTGATGCAACTTTTAGATCCTGCCCTGCTGAAATGATGTATTAATTATGGATACTGTGGTTTTCTTCACTGTTCGCTATCAGCACTGTCGTTCAAACATTTGGGGTCACTTCGAAATGTCCTTATTTTTGAAAGAAAGGCGTTCTTTTTCAATGAAGATTTTCAAGATTTTGAAAGATTTTCTGATCTGGTGAGTCAAAATTTGTAACTATTTGAGTCAAACTCCAAACACTGTCTGGCAACAGTGGCCATGGCACGTCAACTGCTAACACTGTTCCACCAGTGAAGCATGGTGGTGGCGGCATCATGCTATGAAATACACTACTGTTCAAAAGTTTAGGGTCACTTAGAAATGTCCTTATTTTTTGAAAGAAAAGCATTTTTTCCGATGAAGATAGCATTAAATTAATCATAAATCCAGTCTAGACATTGTTAATGCACTAAATGATTGTTTTAGCTGGAAATTTTTAATGGAATATCTCCATAGGGGTACAGAGGAACATTTCCAGCAACCATCACTCCTGTGTTCTAATGCTACATTGTTACATTGTGTTAGCTAATGGTGTTAAAAGGCTAATTGATTATTAGAAAACCCTTGTGCAGTTATGTTAGCACATGAATAAAAGTGTGAGTTTTCATGGAAAACTTGAAATTGTCTGGGAGACCCCAAACTTTTTGAATGGTAGCGTACATGCCTAGATGCCTTTAAATCATCTGGTTCCTTTCCTTTGTGTCTGACCCCATCTTATCACAGTCTCTCCTCACCTTGGTTGCAGAAGAGTCCCCCCCAGCCCTCCTGACAGTTGCACTGCCAGGGCTGCTGGCAGGTCCCATGGAGGCAGCCCGGGTAACGAATGCACTCGTCGCAGTAGCGCCCTTTGAATCCCACTCTGCACCTGTTGTTGTCCAATTAGGAGAGAAACACCGGTCAGTCCACTCACATTACCTCATGTGTCCCACTAATTAATTAATGCCCCGGTGAACTGGTGTAGAAAACTTACTTGCACTCTCCGGGTTTCTCACAGAAGCCGTGCTCTTCATCGCAGCCAGGCAGACAAATCGCTGTACGGGCAGAAAAATGTACACTTTTTAGACAACTTGTTCTTCGTTTTGTTTTTGCTTTTGAAGATGACAAACCTAAATCCCCACAAAGTCATTAAAATAAAGGAAAGGAGTGGCTCCTAAACCCATTAGTTACCTTAAACTCAACCTCCTTATCAGCATGGAAGAATTTTCTGCTTAACATAATGTAGAGACAAAGGAGGGAGTGTGTGAATGTGTGTGTACCACCAGAGTACACACACACACAGAGAGAGAGAGAGAGAGGGAGACCCCCTCAACCCACCCCACCACCCTCTTTTTCTTCTTCGCTGCGGGTCAAAACTCTTTTATTCATTCTGTGTGCGTACACACACACACACACACACACATACACACACACACTCCCCTTAATGTCTCGGATTGGGGCAGATAAGAGTGGACAGCTGGCGAGTGTGTTGCCAGTGCGCGACAGCTGCTCCATTGTCTCCTCTCTGCCGGCAGCTGCCCACTTCAAACAATACCTCCCCCGCCTCAGCCAATCAGCGCCCGGCCCACTCCGAGAGTAACGAATCGGAAGGTAGCATGTAAATTTATGGCACGCGTGAGATTATTCCCAAAAACTTTCCTTAGAATAAATCAAGTGGTCGTGTGTGTGTGTGTGTGTGTGTGTGTGTGTGTGTGTGTGTGTGTGTGTGTGTGTGTGTGTGTGTGTGTGTGTGTGCGCGCGCGGGGGGGGGGGGGTGCGCGTGGTGTTTACGCACAAGTTGCCTTCTAACGGCACTCGAAGGGTCTGACTACAGACCCAACACAAATTAACTTTTCAAACTTTCAACAAACAAAAAAATCCTTGAATCTGTTTCCTAAAGTTTAAAAGACATGTTTTTTATTCTCTCTGTCGGATGTGAATTTTTGAAATATATTTTTAGATTATTCTTTCAACTTTTTCCACCGCCCCGTGCGTTTTTAAGCACACACGTCTCCAACAATCAGACTCTGGGACTCACGTTCAGTGCAGTACTGCCCCTTCCACCCGGCGTCGCACACGATCTCCCCGCGCTCTCCACAGGTGAAGTGTCCGAAGGCGTCGTCTCTCGGCCGGCAGAACACCGAGCATCCGTCCCCGTAGTAGTGCTCGTCGCACACGAACCGATACGAGTACTTGAGTTCGGTCCTTCCTCCGGTGTGTAGGTCCTGGCTCCACTCCTCTCCCACCGTCAGATGCCTCTGGGTGGTCATGGTGCTGATGACCCGGTCTGGGTTCTCTAAAATGCGCGTTTTAAAGCACACAGTGAGGGGTGGAGAAAGTGCGTAAAAGTGAGAAAAAGGAAATGGGGTTTAGTTCCTACCTGTGGAGAGGTCGTCTTTGGAATCGGTGTGTAATGCTTCAATGATCAGCGAGAAGGTCCCCTGGGAACACAAATGGCTTCATGAGACAGGTGGCCAGCGGAGATGTGGCGATAACATCAAGCAAAGGGCTGAGGCGATTGTGCCATACACTCACTGCCCTGAATACAAACTGCCTAACCTGATCCGGTGAAACTAGATACCTGTAAACTTTCTGCGCTCTCAGTTCTGAAGCTGCGGTCAAAAATCGAGCCGTTGCGCATTTTTACGCACGGATTTACCAGAAAAGGCGCGATTCCGCCGCCTCAACTCCCACTGTGCAGAAAGTGACATGAATGGCTGTATTTACCGGCCACGTGAAGCCGAAGTTAATCCTGATGGGGTTGCTGAACGAGCTCTCCGGGATGACATCGGGGACCTGGAACGAGTTGGAGCCGAGGACGGGCGTCACAGCTCCGCCGTAGGTGCACGGAGGCTCCGGGGAGGCGTTGGGCTGATAGTGCTTCAGACAGATCCTGAAGAAGGTTTTACATTCACACTGTTGCTGGAAGGACGAAGCCAGACCTCCTTTACAGCAGTTTTTGTTGCCCTGTATTCCCTTCTTGTTTAGAAACTCCTGCAACTTCAGCTCAAACACTCCCGAACAAAACCCCTGCGGAGGAAAGCAGCTTATTACCATCAACTACAGTACCGCTGGTGTGTGTGTGTGTGTGTGTGTGTGTGTGTGTGTGTGTGTGTGTGTGTGTGTGTGTGTGTGTGTGTGTGTGTGTGTGTGTGTGTGTGTGTGTGTGTGTGTGTGTGTGTGTGTTGTGGTGGGATGGGGATGGGGCTGATGGCGTATTGTTTAGAAGAAATAAAAGATCGAGAAGCTTACCTGGCACAGGAACATGGACATGACGGCGAGAGTCAGCAGGATGACGCGCCCCATATTAAATAAATACATAATAAATAATAAATAAATAAAGTAAAAAAGTCTTGGGGCTCGGCTTCAGGGTGCCTCCTCCTGTTCAATCCCTCTGAGGAAGATGCATCGAGCACGTTTCTGTCGCCTCACGGGGTTTTTCTCATCAACCGCTGTCAGTCGCGCCGCTTTCATTCATGTCCCGAAGAGCAAAAACAGGATAAATCCCAAACCTTAAAAAGTGAAAAAAATAAAAATAAAAGCACAAAACAAAATACGTGAACTTATGCTAGTGATTAAAAAAAAAACAGGAAAAAAGTCCCTCCAGTCCCGTTACAAAGCGTTAATCCAGTACGTAAAGGGGAGAAAAGATGGGCTCCTTGTTTGAGAAAGTGACAAAATGTTGAGCTTTTTTTGTGTGGATGTCTTGGTCTAACCCAAGGACAGATTTGTCACTGGTCCAGCATGGTTCCTTCTACCTCCCCAATGTCTTTCCTCACTGTAAACTGTGCGTCTGTCTTCAGCCAAGGCCGCCTGCAGCCTGTTATATACGGCCTGACACATGCTATGGTAATAACATGCAAATGGAGCCCTCCTCCCCCTCCTCTCCTCCCCGACTTCACCTCCCAATCTGGCCCGGCTCTCCACAATGGGGTCCCATGCAAGCAGCCTAACAGCCTCCTTATTCCTCCTGCAGCACGTACAGTGTTCATATCTGAGCTCAGAATGGAGATGTGTGAAAGTATTTTAACCGAAAAAGTGGTGAAACGGGATAAAATCTCACTGTGGAAAGTGGATCTGTTTGTGTTGTTTCTGGTGTTTTCGAACATTTTGGTCTATTACATGGTGGAAGAGAACGTCACATAAAAGGGTGACCCTAACAATCACGATTTAGATAAAAGGTGGAAATCATAGTCCTCCCATCGCTTAAACAAATGATTAAAGCGTCCCAGTCAAATCAGGGGCCTGGCTAAACTCTTCACAGTGGAAAAGTTGCCAGATTTCCTCCTGGCATGCAGTTATTAATGACATGTGGCTGAATTGATCCATCCAGCTGTTGCCTCCCTGGACAAACCTCTTTGTTTTGTGCGTCTTAACATGTTTTGGGTTAAATGCCAAAAAGAAAAAGGAAAAAAACAACAACAACAACAGTGTAAAGCAGATTCAAAAATCCTCCCTAAGAAGAGAGAGAAAAAGTTTCCTGATCAAACCCTGACTCAGTTAATTGTTTTTTTCAGCCCTCCTCCCTTCTCTCTTCCTCCCTCCTCTTTCTCAGCGTACACAACCTCTACATTTTGGTATTTGTGGCTGTGGGAAGAATTTGATGCTTTTGAATGGACTCAAAAGACGAAAGAAAACATTCCTTGGCAGAGCTGCGCGATGAGGTAAACGACTTGAGGGGCTGGACTCCTGCTTTTCCATTTTGCTCGCCCTCTTCTTCTATTTCTTCTTCTTCTCATTCTGCTGGCGAAGATAAGGGGGTGGAAACGCGTGTGTGGATGTGTGTGTGCGTGCAAGGGGGTGCGCGCACCGGAGTCGCTCGCGTGGCCAACATGAGGGGGAACTTTTGTTATTGTGTGTGGTGCAGGAATAAGTTTGCGCTCTCTCTCTCTCTCTCTCTCTCTCTCTCTCTCTCTCTCTCTCTCTCCCTCCCCCCTCAGCTGTATGGTAATTCGGCCAGCACCTGCTCTCCCCTCAATAACAGCGTGTGCGCGCCTCCCCTGGCAGAGCGCGTGCTCACACGTCCCATACACAATGCTCTCCTTCCACACACGCGCGCGCGCGCACGCTTTTCACTGCACATCAAACAACCCCAACCGGTCAGATATCGCGTATATTTGTCTTTTTTCTTCTTTAAATATTGACCAAATTCTAAAGAGAGGGAGGAAAAAAAAACATTCTGCTGCCATTATTTACGCGCGTGAAGGTGCTGCGTGCACGCCCATGCGTCTAAGGAGCAGGGGGGTGGGGGTCGTTGCTTAATTAGGTCCTTCATTAGATGTGTGATTTTTCTGCTGTATAATGGTCTCTGTTGCAGGCTGCACGCGCGGGCTACGGCACCGTGCATTGCGTCACTGTGCTCAGACATGCACGTCACGGCCGGTGCTCTGTGACATCTGTCTCCGGTGTTTGTTACCTGCCGAAGTCCCACACACTTGCTGTCGGCCTCACCCCCACCACCACCCCCCTCCTCCCCCAATTACCTCCGCTATGACGTCATAGGAGCGCTGGTGTGTGAGGTCACCTCTAATCAATGGCAGCTAAACAAAGTCCTCCTCCATTAATAAACCTGTCCATCTCCACCATTCCTCAAACCAAACCGTGGCCATCACGATTAGAGACAAGAGAATCAATTAATCAATTCTCACTCAGAGGCTCCTGTAGTCTTGAAGGGAGGCAGTCTGAGATGTTTTACAGCTTCTGAAACATCCAGGATGGACTGACCTCAGCTTGGTGCCACTGAACCTTCAACTTCTGTTTCTCAAAAGGTTAACTGCATCTTTAGCTTCCACTATGACTCCGTGAAGTTTGTATTACATTTACAATCTCTTGGTTAAATTGCTTTGAAGAGTGGAGTCAAACCTGAGCACAGAGGACCAAACCAAACCTCATTCCTCAGCCTGTCAACACAACAACCCTGCCATCACTTTTTCACCGAGTTTTTGCACTTGACCGCTGAAAAACAACAAGCAATCAAAAACCAGGAACGACTTTTGGACACTAGTCTCTGTACATTTCTGTCTCTTTTCTGCTGGCTGAGCTCTGACTGTTTAACTAAAGTGCTACTGTAGGGGGCTGCTGTAGTTTAACTCCTGCCCACCAGTAGCTGCGTCAAACAAAAAAGGGTGACTCGGGGTCTGACTATTCATCCATTCTCTGCGCTTTAATTTCCATTGATTGTGAATGCAGGGGGGAGGGAGGAAGGGGGTCTTCAGTGAAGGACCACGACACGCCTTCAGACGCGGACAGACCCTTACAAGCCATCTGCCACTAACTACCCCCTCCCCTGCACATCCAGAAAACGACGTTTATTTCCCTGCTTCCCTCCCTCCTCCGGCCTGAAGCGCACGTCTCTATGCGCCTCTGTCCACCGGCTCCGTCTACACTCAACTGGAAGCATGTTAAAGGACCTGTAACGGTATGGGCCCTCCGGGGCCATATGGCGAGGGGGAAGCCAGGAGAGTTTTTTTTCTTTTTGGTCCCAGAAGAGGAGACACCACATGGTCACTCGTGGGAACGTAAACACGGCGCGCATCACACGATATCGATCATAAGAAGCGGCGATTGGGGAAAGGGAGGAGGGAGGGCGTGCTGTGTGATGATCAATTGATTTTTGTACGCAGATACCTCATCAGTGCAGAAAATATTGACACATTGTTACCCGGAGTGAAAGCTTCCACCCCGGGAGGAGCGCGCCGAGCTCAGATGGCGCCAGTGTTGGTGGTTTGATTCTCCGACCGATGCCGGAGGAGAATATTCGGAATCAACGTTGCCAGGGTTGGATGGACCAGAGGGGGAGGAGAGGAGGGGAGAGGGGGAAGGGAGGGAGGGGAGGGATGTCTTACAGAGGCCGCCCGTGCTAAAATGTAGGCTACTGAAACCGTAAAGGAAATGACAGAAACGCTTTTACGCACGCCTCCCCCAAGTCCTTAATGGTGCTTATGGACAAAAACACTATTTTAACGTGATGAAAAACGACTGTAAAGTCACACAGAGAATTAAAACTACTTCCAAATTAGCGAATGGCTGTTTTAATACACGCCGTTTCTGTGTAAAGTAAAATCAGAAATGAGTTTTGTGTTCATATTTCTGAAATAAGCAACTGAAGTTCGTTATCCGTTGGGGACACACTGTTTAAGGCCGGACCTGGACTGTCTCCTTCTCTGTTTTACCTGCCGAAACCCAGAGATCAACAGGCTCCTTTGTGTCCAGATCAGATTACTGTGGCCAGCTGCTAGGAGAGGGGGCCACAGGCCAGATCCGCGTTTCCCCAGGGCACTTCAGGGTTCCGCCGAGGCTTCCCACGGCTCTCCGAGGCTCCCGGTCCGGGCTGCTGTCTCATTTGCATACGTTGCTGTTACTGGAGACGTGCTGAGCTTAAGTTTATGGGAAGAGTGCCGCAGTAATTACGTGGGGGGCCCAGAGACGCGCCTGCAAGTGTGCGTGTGTGCGTTGGAAATGTGTGAGAGACGGGGGTGGTGTGTGTGTGTGTGTGTGTGTGGGGGGGGGCTGTACGTGGCCAGTCGCGTGCCAATGTTTTTGAAAGCACATCTGCCGCGCACCCCGGGGTGACGCACCGCAGCATATGTGGGTCCTTATGAATAAAATCGATAATTCAACAACTGATAATGTGCGCGACACGTTTACCCACAACAAATACTGGTGTTAGCTTTGGCAGGGATCACCCTGCCTTAATGATGAGGAGCTTAAGACTTAAACAAACTGAAATACTCATAAATTGATCTGGTTATAAAAATAAAAAAATAAACCTATGAGCTCACCGTCAGCCGTAGTTACACTACAGCAGGTGAAATGCTTTTAAAAATGGTATGCACTGTGCATTAAAATTAAATCAGCAAGTCTAAATAGATGCTTTCACAATGCTTTGTTACACTACTGGTGAAAAGTTTGGACTCACCTTCCCATTTAATGTGTTTTCTTTATTTTCATGACTATTTACATTGTAGATTCTCACTGAAGGCATCAAATCTAAGAATGGAGTTATGTAGAAAACAAACAAGTGTGAAATAATTCAAAACATGTTTCCATCTTGTTAGGCATGAACCTGGTCTGGACTACCACAGTGAAAGCGTAGTCCCAACAGTGAAGCACAAAGGTGGAAGTGGGATGATTTGGGGCTGCATGAATGCAAAGCATGTTGGGGAGATTACAGTTATAGATGAAAGCCTGTAGATAAAACAAAATACTGGCTGACAAGATCTGCAGAAGCTTGGCAGAGGAGAAATATTCCAACAAGATAATCATCCAAAGTGGCATGTTGCCTAGTAGCCAAGTATGTTGCCTCACTTGAATCTGATAGAATATTTTTGAGGTATTGTAAAAAGAAAAGCAACACATCCGTCCGAACAATGAGCAGTTGAAAGAAACAGTCTTTGAAGATTACTGAAGATCTATAAAGAAATGTGGCATTCTCTGTAATGAGGAGGATTGGGTATGTCAGAAAAAAATAAAAGCTGATAAATGAAAAAGGAAAAACAACAAAGATTTGAATTTCAGTAATGACGGCGTGCTGACTTTTGTTGCTCAGTTCTTCCTGTGGGGCCTGTAGTTTTAATGTGGTGCCTCAAAGTCTTGTTTCACTTTCAGTTTTTTATCTTTCTGATGTGATTTACAGGAAAGTGGCACTATCGGTATTTACTGACCAAGATAACAGTGTATTACTGTGTGTAAAAACAAAAGCAGAACTGATGATAGTGAAAATGTAATAAAGCCACAGAGCAATAAAAATAGTTTTCTCTTTTACAGCCGGGACACTGCCACGTCAGTAACTGAATGTAGATGTGCTGTCATAATAAATAAAATAATAAACACTACAGAAAGATCCCCAGTTCAAATCCTGGGGTGGAGTTTGCATGTTCTCCCTGTGCATGCGTGGGTTTTCTTCGGGCACTCCGGCTTCCTCCCACAGTCCAAAAATATGCTGAGGTTAATTGATTATTCTAAATTGTCCGTAGGTGTGAATGTGAGTGTGATTGTGTGTCTGTATATGTAGCCCTGAGACAGACTGGCGACCTGTCCACGGTGTCCCCTGCCTTCACCTGAGTCAGCTGGGATAGACTCCAGCACCCCCAGCGACCCTAGTGAGGATAAAGCAGTGTATAGAGGATGGATGGATGGATAAACACTACAGAGCCAAAATTACATGGATGGCTGAATAGTACACTCATAAACGCAGTGTATTTTATTGGGTAAGATTTTCTGCTATTTTAACAGCCTCCACCTGACTGCTTTCCACCAGATTTTGGAATCTTGCCGCACAGATTTACTCAAAGTCAGGTGTCCTCATGTTGAGTGATAAAACCAAGTGTGTACTTGGCTAAGCAAGGGAGGAATCAAATCAAGTGAACTTTATTTATATACAAATTTTAAAAAAAGCAACCAAGGCTGATTAAAGTGGTTTACAAGCTCAGAAACTGTGAGGAAATATACAGAGCAAGATAAACAAAGATGTTTTTTAAGGTGTCGATGCTCAACTAGAATCAAAAGCCAGAGAGTAGATATGTATCTTCTGCAGGCATTTGAAGGTTTCAAGGGACCGAGCGTTTCTAATTTCAACAGGCTAGTGAGTCCACAGACTGGCTGCAGCCATAGAAACGACTCGGTCGACTCTGTTTCCGAGTCTGGATCTGGGAACTTCAAGGACTGTCTGATCGGCTGACCTCAGCGATAAAACTGGAGCGTGAACATGTAAAAGCTCAAATAAATAAGAAGGTGCCAACCCAAAAAAATTCTGAAGCAGACAGGAAGCCACTGGAACGAGGCTAAAACTGAAATGATGTGCTCCTGTTTTTTTGTCCCTGTCAGAAGTCGGGCAGCAGCATGTTGTACCAGAAGAAACATCTGATCAAAACCAACATACAGAGAGTTGCAGTAGCCTTGCCCAGATGTGATGAGGGCATGTAGGACTCTCTGAAAGTTGTTGTGGGACAGATAGGGCTTCAACTTTGATCAACAGCCTCAACTGAAAGAAGCTGGTTTTGACAACAGAACGGATTTGTTTGTGAAAAATCACACCCAGATTTTTTGAGGAGGAGTCAATTATAGCTTTCCAGAAGGCCAACAGCGCCGACGCAGTCAACTAATTGATCTGGATGGCTAAAAAACAACAATCTCTGTTTTGGCTTCATTGAGACAAAAAAAAATTAGCGTCCAACTGTCCTCTGGGCAGTTTAGTAATTGTTGGAATGAACCTGCAGTCTTAGGTTTAATTGGTAGGTAAATCTGGACACCATCTGCCAAATAGTGAAAGGAAATACAGCGGATCCTCAGTTTATGTAGAAATTCTGTTCCTACGACGTGACGTAACTTAATTTTGCCGTAAGTCACTGCTCACATAATGTGGCGTATAACCAGCAAATGTAAACAAAGCCGTCTTCCTTGTATAGCGGCGCATGACAAAGTAATCGTTCACTTCGTTGCGCAGCTAGTTCCTGCATTAAATTTGTTTTAATGTTGCAAAGACTGTAAGTCAGAATGATAGAACAAGACTTTCTTAATAAATTCATGGGCGATGGCGACGTAACCACAAAACGCCGTACATCGAGGACGTTGTAAAGCGAGGACTTGCTGCATTATGTTTCCTAAAAATGGATGCCAGGGGTAGGACTATCAATGAAAGATTATTTTTATCATTATTGCATTGGTTGATTATATTACAAATAACTGATTACTGTTAAAGCTTTGGAATGGCAGAGGACTACTGTGATTGAAAACAATCAAAATTTGGACACAGTCATATCTGAGATGCAGGAAAACATTGAATTGATTATTTCAGCGTTAGAGACAGTTCATCCCAAAGATGTCGGATGGGATCGAGATCAGAGTTCTGCACAGGACAATGAAGTTCTTCTAAACCAAATTAGGAAAACCATCACTCTGTGGTTCTGGTTTGGTGTGGAGAGAATTGCCACGCTGAAGCAGAAAAGGACCAAACTGCTGCCACAAAGCTGGTCAAACAGCATAACTAATTTACATTTTTAAGTTATTTTTTATGCTTTTAAAGAAACTGCAATACTTGTATTACTACCCCAAGCTCTTTATCACTGATAATACCATAAAAGAAGTGATGAGCAAACTTGGAGGGACTGAGAGCAACAACAGCTGGAGGAAAAGAGCGGAAAAATGTCAACAAAATGGATGTCGGCATTCTTCTGTGTAATATTCTTCTTTTGCAATCAACAAAATGTTAAAAAATGTGTTATAAAGTGAAAAATAAACATGTTTCAAACATGAAATCATACTTGTGTGGACAAAACTATCGCACAAATGATTAGTCTTTACCAGAAAGACAAAAAAAATGGTAAAAAAGCACACATTGATTCTTATACGGGTCATTTTTGACCCACTCATGAAAGAGTGTAGAGTCCAGTTACTGGAGCATCTAAGGGCGAAGTGGAACATGTTTCAGGTCCCAGCACATCATGCTACTATGTATTTTCTTTAGTCCGGACGGCGTGCAGCACACCATTTCTCACTCTTTGCTCTAATTTTGTCCCACCGAGGCCTAATCACCAGCATGAATAATGAGAGAGTAAATGGAGGAAGTCCATCTCTCCTCCCCTCCCCTGCCCTCCCCTCGCTCTCTAGCTCTCCCTCTCTATCTCTACAACCATGAGCATCTGCCCAGAAATGAACAGATGTAGGCACCTGCGTTGTGGGTCTACATATGCGCACATGTCCCCCTCCCCAAACCCTCTTTCAACCTTCTATGGGACCCGGAGCCGACCACAATGGGGAGAGATCAGGGATGCAGTAACCAAATACTGCCTATCCCCCCAGGACACTCGCTCTGTTAGAGGCATTGTCACCGGTTATATCAAGTGGCTGCACCAAACAATCTGCTGTATGACTGCTCATTTGAGACATAACATAATTCAGAGGGACAGAGGGGGGAGGGAGCAGGGGGGCTGGGAGCCGTACAGAGGTGGCTGCCTGGATAATTTCTATGGCTCCTATATGAAGTGGTGGGTCTTTTAAACAAGTGAGCTCAGGTTTTCTTGCAGTTGGGGTCCGACTGAATTGAATCCAGTCTTGGGATAAGTGGCTGTTGGGCTGTTTTGGAGGGTGTGGGGGTGGCAGGTGCTAAGCTGGGGTAGGAGGATGAAAGAGAGGCTTGTCGGAGCAGGGCGGGTAAAGACCAGGTTACACATAAAAAGCCTTGTTTTTGTTAGAGAAAAGAGGTCCAACAGCCCACCGGTAGAGCAGTGGTGGATAATGGCGCCATAATAGCCCCATGTCCCTATCTCTCAGCTGCCGCTGGACGACAGAGGATCCACACGCACCTGTTGTCGTCCCCCTATTGTGCCCGGCAAGCGTTAGCGTGCTACACCTCAGGAATGCTCCCCATCCAGAGGCCGGCCTGCTCGTCCCAGGAGAGAGCTTAGCGATGGTGGGACGAGGGGAGGGTGTCAGGAGTGTGTGTGGAGGAGCTGGGGGGGCACGGGAACCAGCGGGGAAGCTTTAGAGGACGAGGCCTGGAGAAGGAGGGGAGGTAGAGGTGGGAGGAAAGAGAGGGAGGGAGGGTGGGTGCGTTCCTCCAAAGCCAGTGTCCTCTCTCCTCCTCTTCAGGGGCCTGTCCAGAGAGCCCTGTCCTAAATCACTGGCCCCAGGGGGAAGGCTCTCCATTGTGAAGAGATGGCCCCTGCAAGCTGGGCTGCCAGCTGCCACTGCTGCAGCGTCATGCCCCCCTCTCTCCACACACACACACACACACACACACACACACACACACACACACACACACACACACACACACACACACAGACGCCTCCTCCCCACACCCCCTCCACCTTCAGCACCATGACAATGCTCCCTGCGGCCACGGCCACAGGCCAGTGGAGAGCATTAAAAAGAATTTGGAGGAGACTCTTGAGAAAGGCCACAGCGGAGCAAAATGTTTTCTGCACAAACATTAATGATGACAAACTCCGAGCCGGGTTACAGTGCACGACACGCTAACCTGCACACATCTGACTCCCAGCCCCCTCAGAGCCATTAAAGTGGAGAACAACAGATCAGAGTTTCTGTGGGATAATGCAGAACTTACCGCGGTTTTGTGGCTGATGTTCCAACAGAAATGGAAGCGTCGCTGATGATGCAGGACTCGATGCTCCCTGGGAACGTCGGTTCTTCTGTTTCCATCAAAGACGTACAACCACAGCTCCAGATTCTTTCAAGTAAAGCAGGTTTTCACAGTTTTTCTTTCACTCTGAGACACAGTGTCAGCACTTATGAGCAGTGCGTCCTCTAAATAAAATCAAGATTTAAACCTTTGGACTGGAACCGTAAAAGAGTTTATCTGTCGTTGTGCAGACACTGTTACTGGTCGTATCAAGTCACATTTGTTTTATTTACCTCTTTAATCTCCACTAGTATCAGTTTAGATACACTCTGTGAAATACACATAGATTGTTGCCAGTCTACTTCAGACCTGCAGGTCATGTTCAGCAGTGGTGTCAGGTTGAGTTAACCCTCATGTCGTCCTGCGAGTCAAATTGATCCGGTTTAAAGTTTGAAAATGTGGGAAAAAATATATATTTTCACAATGAAACTTCTGATGTCCACATTTTCAACATTTTGGGGAAATCTTTGAACATTTTTTGGAGGAAAAAAGGAGTGTTAAAAATGTTTCTTAAGAACATTCACAAAAAATCAACCAAAATCCAGCAAGTTTGATATATATGTAATTACTTTAGATATTTTTAGGATTTTTTTGGAAGATTTTTACTAATTTTTAAAAAATATTTACAAGAATTTTATTTCCAAATTTGGGGTGGTTTTTTTTTTAAATGAAACTTTTAAGGAATTATTGGAATTTTCTTCCTGACGGTTTTGTAAATTTTCAAAAAATTTGGGGAATTTTTTTGCTGAATTTTTGGATATTTTTCTGACAAGGGAACAATATCTTTTGTTTCCTGTAAATGAGGACAACAGGAGGGTTAATGTATATGACTGCTCAGCATTTTTAGACTTTTTCTTACTTGTCTCAGAGCTTGATAGAATTTTTACTCTTAACTGTAAAATAGCATCCAAACAATGTGTTGCACTTTGCATCCTAATACTGGAGACTTAATTTTTTTCTGAGAGATCCAAAATTTGGCATATTTTGCTATACTATCGTCCAAAAGTTTGGGGTCACCCAGACAATTTCATGTTTTCCG